>NC_092240.1:18843620-18956120 GCF_036320965.1 Panulirus ornatus
AAGAAATGAAGAGGACAGATGAATGACGCCTGGAGGGAGATGAGTCCAGCTTGGCTGCTCTGTTCTGCTGAGGCGGAGACGAAGACCAGCAGTGGCCGGCCAACAGTCCTTACTCAAGACCATAGTGCTTCCCTGGAAGGTCAGGGTATAGGCAGATCCTGGCTAGGGTACAGACAGGTCACAGACAGGGTACAGACAGGTCACAGCCTGGGTACAGAAAGGTCAGGTCCACGCCAGGGTACAGACAGGTCATACTGAGGGTAGAGACAGGTCGTGGCCTGGGCAGAGACAGGGAGATGGCCCGCGCACACCCTCCCTCCACCGTTAAAGGGGAACAACAACCCTTTACCTTTATGGCCGTTCGCTGTAAGTAATCATAATCTGTTTTCCACCGTTCGGGTCGGGA
Source organism: Panulirus ornatus (assembly GCF_036320965.1). NCBI lineage: Eukaryota > Metazoa > Arthropoda > Malacostraca > Decapoda > Palinuridae > Panulirus > Panulirus ornatus. Next base: position 18,844,027 of record NC_092240.1, read on the forward strand.
ACAATGGCTGTCCGTACTGTGAGCGGCACCAGTTATCAATATCCTGGACGGGCTAATGAGCCAAATGGCCAGATCTTAATCATTACAAATCTAATCTTCAGTTTTTACGACCGTTCGTGACAGTTGCAATAAAAATATATCTATAAGCCTCAGATAATAATGCCTCACGCATGAATCATAGGATAGTGATCCTCATGGCCGCTGGACATACGGGTGATCAACGGACGCGTGGGGGACGGAGTGGAGGATGGTCAGGTGTTCGTGTCGTGTGTGTGGTTTATGATGCTGGTGTGTCATTACCTGAGCCGGGCTGGGCCGGGCCACGCCAGCCTCGCTAACCCCCACGCCAGCTTCACTCATCCCGCGTTACGCCTGCTCCACCCACGCCACGCCAGCCTCACCCATCGCACGCCACGCCAGCCCCATCCACGCCACACACGGCCAGCCTTACGAACCCCACGCCAATGAAGCCTAGACCACACCACGCCACAGGAGACTCACCAGTCTCACGCCACGCCACCCCAGCCTCACCCACGCCACCCTAGCCTTACTGACCCCTCCCGATCCTCACTGACCCCACCCCAGCCTTACTGACCCCCCAGCCTTAATGACCTCCCCCTAGCCTTACTGACCCCACCCTCGCTCCCACTACTCTAGAATTCTTTAACATAAATAATACATGAGCCTCGAAAACACGTCCCCATGTTATACACACAGTACTTTAAAAAAACAAAAAAAGGTGCCACATAAAGCTTTACGTACGTCCCATCAGAGCTGAAGTGTGGTACAGGAAATCACACCTGCAGGTGGATGGCTGACTGACTCACACCAGACAGGAAACAAAGAGTGGGATACAGGCGGGGACACATATGATCGCCCATCACTAGCGGGGTACCACAGGGCTCTGTCCCAGGTCCCACGCTTATTACCCAACCACGTAAATTGTCTCATCGACACAATCTCCAACTCTGCAGATGACAGAGGCTCGGGAAATCCATCCCCGCTGGGAGAAGACTACAAAGGCATTCATGGTGATCTAGACGAATTATACTGGAGTGGCCAGACACTGGGATATCCCAACACTAGAAGTCTAAACTGGGATATGCCGTGACTTCCCTCTTGACCAAACGAATGGTAATGCGTTTTGGAGAGGGGAAAAAATAAATACAAAATGATTTGTGAATTAAATCATTTAACGTCCAAGGTGACACAAACCTTGGAGTGATGAGTCAGTAATGAGGTAAAGTATGCCATGACTGGCTGCATATTATAAAGCTAATATAATGCTTGGTTTCACAGAAATGTAAACCATAAAACACACATTATAATACTCACTAATACTCGCGCTATTCATAAACGCCTTGAGCGAACCTCAATGAGAACACAATGTTCAGTCTGGTCGACAAATATGATTAGACAAAAAAATAGTTAGAACGTATACAAGGATTAGCAGCAAAACTAATGTAATAGTCCAAAAATAAGCCTAATGAAGAAAGAAAGACAACAAGATTTAAAACTATAATGTCTAAACGTAGACTCCTATAAGAACTGATAGAAATATTTACAATACTAAATAATCTAGACAACACAACATACAACATTCTCCTTACATCCGACAACAACCAGATATAACGCTATGAAATTACAATGAAGACATAACACTACTGTGGGAAAATATTTTCACGTGTGTTATAGAACACCAAACTAACCTACAGCTTAATATTGTCAGTGCGGACACTATCAATACTTTTAAATCCCGGCTGGACAATACCAAGGTGATAGCTGTTATCATCAGATAAGCCTGATCTAGAAGGGTAAACAAATCAAAAGTTCTTGTTAAGCTTTTGAGCTTCCTTTTTCCATATATGAGCTCACTTTCAGGAATACAAAGCTTCTCCCTCACCTAAAGCAGCCAACATTTCCATTCACATTCTCCTATAAAATTTCCGTGGAAGCATACCCTCTCCTTGCTACATGACGCTCACTGTCGGCTATATTCTGCCGACTGCTGTGTCGAAGGGACTGACGGAAGGAGGAGATGCTCTCTGCTGTACCATCCTGTCTCTGACTCATACAGATCAGGACACCAACATATAAGTAATGGTCTCCAGTAGATAACTCGTCAAGGATCATCAAGTCTCATGTTATCTGTCCCTCCCATGTGTGTACTCACTCCATACCAGCCCGTGCCACCCTAACACTCTTGGGCACAAGGGACGCATCAATACAATCCATCGTACACAGCACTAGTGTATCGAGTATACAGGGTAGTATACCACGTAAGTCGTATACCATACCTCTAACACGTACGTACACCAGTATATATTAACTGCATGGTGTGTTCCGCATGTGATCAGCTGCCGTATTGTGTAGATTACCAGTGCTGATGCCTGTTTACGGCCCTCTGTGGGATGGGATTTAAGCGTTTGTTTGCCCGGTACACAGAGCGAGGCTTGCGGCCGCCCTGTCATGTTACCCCGTCACCGCCAATCGGCCCTGTGTGTGTGTGTGTGTGTGTGTGTGTGTGTGTGTGTGTGCCACCACTACCAGGGAGGGAGGGCGCTGCGGCTGCCGGCTGGGGCTGGTTTGGGCGGTGGCGAGGCAGGCGTGGGCGGGTATGGGCGGCAACAGGGCTGGCGTGGGTGGCGGCAGGAATGACGGACGGCCGCCACCCACCACTTTGCTATAATGATACTGGGGGGGCGGCCAAGCCACGTCACATCCCCGCATAACACATATAAACACACACACACACACACACACACACACACACACACACCCATCAGCATGCACACCACCCGCATACTGATGCCATAATATGTGCACCTGAACGTTACCCTCCCTGACACTTCACACTGCTCAAGGTGACACAGATATTGACATGCGCTCCTCAAGGTGACAGTGATTACCATCCTGATATATTCCGTGAGTGGTGGTGAGCCTCTGTACTTCTACTGCTGGGAAAACGTCGACCTTAATGCCGGGCATATTCAACAAAGACACACACACACACACACACACACACACACACACACACACACACACGTTCAGCATTCTGGTAAGAGTGTGAAATTCGCGTAGAAAAAAAAAAAGTTTTAACTGGCCATTACTAACAACTTCCTCCAAGTCTTGACTACCTTCAGCACCGCGGGTCCTCTCTCCGCCTGTAATTTATTTTTCTTTCTTTTTTTTTTTTTCCACGAGAACAAAAAACGATTCTTTCATAGAAAACTTCCACCAGAGAAATTAAGGCTCCGCTAGCTAGTAAGCGCTGGAGAGAAAATGACTGAGAAAAATGCTGAGGTTTGTTGCAAGGTTACCACACGGTAATTGTACTCGTGGTGAAGTCATTATGTGTAAACCAAAAATAATGTTTTTTTTTATGGTGAACAAGTTTCACTACAAATGTAATTTACGTTCGTTTTTTTTTTCTTTACGTGTGAATAATTGGAAAATTGAACATGGGAAGTGTACTGAGTTAAATGATACTACCGTTGTTGCTGTACTCATTGTTAGCTTTTCTAAGTGTGGCGAGACCCACCTTGCACAGCTGGTGACACCCACTTTATACAGCTGGTGAGACCCACTTTATACAGCTGGTGAGACCCACTTTGCACAGCTTGTGAGATCCACTTTATACAGCTGGTGAAACCCACTTTGTACAGTTGGTCAGGCCCACTTTGCATAGCTGGTGAGATCCACTTTATACAGCTGGTGAAACCCACTTTGTACAGTTGGTCAGGCCCACTTTGCATAGCTGGTGAGATCCACTTTATACAGCTGGTGAGACCCGCTTTGTGCACCTGGTGAGACACTGTGCACAGGTGGTGAGACCCACTGTGTACATGTAGGTATTGTATGGGATGACAATGTCCACACCACAAACGTCTCTCGACACTGTACATCAGCACTCCATTTTCTTCGTCTGTCTTTTAAAATGTTCTCGTCCTCTTTGTGTTGGTCATGCAGCTTATCTTTTTGACTTCATCCTTTCTGCGTATTTTTCTTAACTTTCTCTTCGTCAACTTGTGTGTCTCCTTCCCTCGCACCAACCACCAGTCCAGAGTTATAGACACAACATATTTTCGACTGGGGTAATCATTAACATTATCAATTACTATTTGGCCAGACACATCCATTAATCACCTGTTTAAGTCTCCCACTTTGTAACAAGCTTTGTTATCATGGCATCAGTGTTGGGGGAAGGGTAGGCTGTTGCGTTCGCTCGCCGAGACCCCGCGTTTGGTTCCTCAGGTAGGGAGGGCAGTATGTAAAGGACTAGTCACTCTTCCTCAACCTGGGCCTTGAGATAGCCATGTGATTTTTACCCCAGCAGTTCTTTGTCACCTGAGCCGGTGGGAATCAGCGTCATTTTCACGTTCCTTTTTTCATCATTATTATTCTTACGCAATGTCTTCCTCCTTGTCCTTCTTGTACCTTTCTCCTTCCCACTATAAAATGTCAAAACATCATCACATTCGCTGGTACAATACGATACATATACAGGTTGGGTTATAACCCCCACCTCCTCCACTCTATCCTGACGACCCAACAGACTGAACATCACAATATCTGCTTCTGCCAAAACCTTGAGGAGCTGTGAACATGCGGCAATTATCTTCATCGTCAGCTTTTGTTTCACATCTCCAGGGGTTACATTCGCGCCTGTATTGCTCTTATATCTGGGATGGCTCCTTCTCTTCTACCTCTCCCTCTCTTAGCCAGAGTGGGTTTTAAGAAGCCTTCAACCAGATCAACCTTTTCCTGTTGTCGCTTCTCTTTTAATCATCCTTTTCTCATCCGCCGTAATGTTGCTAACTTTCTGTTCTACACTTATTCTTTGGCCACTGCTCTTGCCAACTGGCTGCCTGTGTCTGAGCACAGAAGACCTGGATACACAGCACGTGTCTAGCTGCTGCTTCCCATAGTTTCCGTGCGCGGACCAGCCACATGAGGACTGAACGTTATGATGACTCATTCTCCCCTCGTACAAAGAAGATGCAAAGTTCTGTATTTTGCCGAACCCTCTTCGCACACCTTCCCACCCTCAAGACTCGGGTCTACAAACACCTGAGGAGCTCAAATTAACCTCTGCTGCGTTCTTGTTTTAGCCTCGTTATCGAGGGGGCCATGACTTGGGGTCTGCTCCTGCCAGTGTCGTGTCGGATGGTCTAGAGAAATACGTACATACGGTTCCCTGTGGACCACCTCCGTACGCTGGGCACTAGCCAGCCTCCCACGCGGAAGTAAACATTTAATGGAGCATAGATTCCTGTGTACAAACGTCCCTCAGAACCAAGTCCTTTTTTATGCATGTTCCTAGGTACATATGCTGTAAATGCAGCTCTCCATGCATATGAGCGTAAGTGCACAACGATTAAGTTGTACACTACGTCCGTAAGTCTACCCCTACCCCAGTACACTGCGTACGTATGTCTACTCCTATCCCAGTACACTGCGTACGTACGTCTACTCCTTCCCCAGTACACTGCGTCCGTAAGTCTACCGCTACCCCAATACACTGCGTACGACGTCTTCTCCTTCCCCAGTACTCTGCGTACGTACGTCCACTCATACCCCAGTACACTGCGTCCAAACGTCTACCCATAAACCAGCACACTGCGTCCTTACGTCCACCCACACCCCAGTACACTACGTCCGTACGTTTACCCGTACCCCAGCACACAAGCCCCTGGTCAGCAGGACCTGCCAGTGAACGCCTGTCTTCACATTGGGGTCGCCACCTGCAGCTGTCCTTCATCAGAAACACCCCTCCCCTCCCTGCCCCACTCTACCTCCTCCCTCGCAAGTACACACACAGAGTTCCCAGTGCAGTGTTGCAGTACAGCTAATGCTATTTATGGTGGACATTACCAGCTTAATTCTGCTTAGTTTAGCACGTTATTCTTCATGCTGGTTACACGGTGTAATAACAGACTTGGAATGTGTGTTCCTTGCCTCTCATCACTCTCACTCTGTTGGACGCGCTATTTTCTCATGTTTAACTTCACGGCTTGAGGGATGTGATATATTATGGTGCTGCCAGGGAAGGTGTAACTATGGTGCTGCCAGGGAAGGTGTTACTATGGTGCTGCCAGGGAAGGTGTTACTATGGTGCTGCCAGGGAAGGTGTTACTATGGTGCTGCCAGGGAAGGTGTTACTATGGTGCTGCCAGGGAAGGTGTTACTATGGTGCTGCCATGGAAGGTGTTACTATGGTGCTGCCAGGGAAGGTGTTACTATGGTGCTGCCAGGGAAGGTGTTACTATGGTGCTGCCAGGGAAGAGGCTACTATGGTGCTGCTAGGGAAGAGGTTACTATGGTGCTGCCAGGGAAGGTGTTACTATGGTGCTGCCAGGGAAGAGGTTACTATGGTGCTGCCAGGGAAGGTGTTACTATGGTGCAGCCAGGGAAGGTGTTACTATGGTGCTGCCAGGGAAGGTGTTACTATGGTGCTGCCAGGGAAGGTGTTACTATGGTGATGCCAGGGAAGAGGTTACTATGGTGTTGCCAGGGAAGGTGTTACTATGGTGCAGCCAGGGAAAGTGTTACTATGGTGATGCCAGGGAAGGTGTTACTATGGTGCTGCCAGGGAAGGTGTTACTATGGTGCTGCCAGGGAAGGTGTTACTATGGTGCTGCCAGGAAAGGTGTTACTATGGTGCTGCCAGGGAAGGTGTTACTATGGTGCTGCCAGGGAAGAGGTTACTATGGTGCTGCTAGGGAAGAGGTTACTATGGTGCTGCCAGGGAAGGTGTTACTATGGTGCTGCCAGGGAAGGTGTTACTATGGTGCTGCCAGGGAAGGTGTTACTATGGTGCTGCCAGGGAAGGTGCTACTATGGTGCTGCCAGGGAAGAGGTTACTATGGTGCAGCCAGGGAAGAGGTTACTATGGTGCTGCCAGGGAAGGTGTTACTATGGTGCTGCCAGGGAAGGTGTTACTATGGTGCTGCCAGGGAAGAGGTTACTATGGTGCAGCCAGGGAAGAGGTTACTATGGTGCTGCCAGGGAAGGTGTTACTATGGTGCAGCCAGGGAAGGTGTTACTATGGTGCTGCCAGGGAAAGTATTACTGTGGTGACCTTTCCGTAGCCTAGAGAACTAAAGAAAGTTTACCTGAGACTCGAGAATGAAATTGCCTCTACGAATGCGAGAACTTAAGTACAGTAAGTTTCCCAGAGCGATGTAGAGCAGTCATAACGTCGTGATCCAGGTATATGGAAGCTGGCTGAAAGGTCGGGCGTGTATGTCAAACACACTGGCCTCCTGACGAAGGAGACCTTCGCCAGGTGACGATCTTCACCCTCGACACCCACAACCACGGTCCTCCACACTAGGGTCCCTCCTGACCATCCACATCAGGATCCCTCCAGGCCCTCCACATCAGGATCCCTTCTGGCCCTCCACACCGGTGTCCCTCCAGGCCCTCCACACCGGTGACCCTCCAGACCCTCCACGCCGGTGTCCCTGCCTCACTAGGGCCACACAGTGAGCACCATGAGTGGTCAGGTCCCACACCCCGCCCCTGACCACCACGGGTCTGCCTCAGGTCTCGGCCCTGCCTCGAAGGGTAACCAATTACCCAACACGGAGGGGCGAGACCGGCCCGATGTGGGAGCCAGAGGACAACCACTTGCCACACGCACGCACGAGAGAGAGAGAGAGAGAGAGAGAGAGAGAGAGAGAGAGAGAGAGAGAGAGAGAGAGAGAGAGAGAACACCACGGTACCATCCCTGGGTATAAAATGGCCTGGCTTTTGACGTGGCTCTTCAGGGTCAGGTCATATCTTCTATGTACAGTTATAAGTGTACACAGGTGCACAGACTGTTGTACATGCAACAGTACTTCAGAGCGTTCTGGTGTGTGTGTGTGTGTGTGTGTGTGTGTGTGTGTGTGTGTGTGTGTGTGATACTAGGTAAGTGTTAAGGGGAGAGGGTGTTACACTGGCGTTGTTCCGTCTGTTAATCTTCTATATATGTATCATGTCTTTACTCGCGCTGTCTGTTTGCACACAACACACACACACACACACACACACACACACACACACACACACACACACACACACACAGCCTAAGACAGGTATCTACTTATCAAGCAGCCTCGAGGGAAGGATGAACACCTGGGTTGGATGTAGGCCACGCCCTGGATTCGAATCCATGAGGGGTGCGACCCTGGGCTGGCCCGAGCTGACTCATGGTCAGTAACGCTAACCACTACACCAAGGAGGCCTGTGTGTGTGTGTGTGTGTGTGTGTGTGTGTGTGTGTGTGTGTGTGTGTGTGTGTGTGTGACGACGATAGCTCTCTATCATCGTTTATGTATGGCGTTGTGTGGTTAGAACACATCACCCACACTCTACTCTGCACAAAACGTAACACACACATGCATCCATCATGTACGCTTAAATCAAATCAGAGAAAACACGACCCATTCCCGTAGCGCGGGTCGTCATGACCACAGAACACGTGCTGTGATGTGCTTACGTCACGTGGTCCCAGAAAAAAAGAACTCGCGTGTTCTTGTGTGTATAACATTATGATTCACCGGAAGATGGTCTCTCACCCGTCCCTATTCAAACTTTCTTTCAGGTCACGTTAGGTTAGATTAGGTCAAGTTAGGTTAGGTTAGGTTAGGTCAAGTTAGATTAGGTTAGGTTAGGTTAGGTCAAGTTAGCTTACGTTAGGTTTGGTCAAGGCAGATCAGGTCAGGTCAGGTCTGGTTAGGTTAGTTTAGGTTAGGTCAGGTCAGGTCAGGTCAGGCTAGGTTAGGTCAAGTTAGGTTAGGTTGGGGTTGGTTAGGTCAGGTCAGGTCAGGCTAGGTAAGGTTAGGTTAGGTCAGGTCAAGTTAGGTTAGGTTGGGGTTGGTTAGGTTAGGTCAGGTCAGGTCAGGTTAGGATGGGGTTGGTTAGGTTAGGTTAGGTCAGGTCAGGTCAGGTTAGGTTGTGGTAGGTTGTGTTACAGTACGAGCCTAACGTAAGCCATACAACTCTGGAAAACCATTTCTGGGAGGAATGGTCAGGTGGTCCGTCACCAGGAACGGTGGTCTGTTACGGCCACCTCCTGCCTCCACAACACAAGCGTATTATAACCTGTGTACTGGTGTGAGGTGGTCACGTCTACTGGGTGTGGTTTTGTAAGTGTAAGAATCACGCACTAGATCATCTGTAAACAGACATGTATGTACAACTCTTGCACACACACACACACACACACACACACACCCAGCCGCGTGTGGGATTATTTTTTCCACCCACTGCAGCAGGTCGCGACCACTCACTCACTGCAGCAGACTCACGCTGCGAAAAAAGAAAAAAAAATGTGTAAATGTATCTGTGCTATTGGCTGACCGTCCCACCGCTGGCTACCCTTGAGCAGCGCCCTCATCCCGGCCACACCTACAACACTCCTCACACACACACACACACCTCACCTCAACTCTCTCTCTCTCTCTCTCTCTCTCTCTCTCTCTCTCTCTCTCTCTCTCTCTCTCTCTCTCTCTCTCTCTCTCTATCTATCTATCTATCTCTCTGTATTAAAAGTCGTCGAAGAAGACGGATGTAAACACGACGACCACGACAAACGAGATTGTGGAACATGTTTAACACGACCGTGACCCCAGCTGGACGACACGATCCAAGAACGACACACACACACACACATACGCTACCCAGAGGAGACGAGGCCATTATGACGACGATGAACGACTGCCTCATGTCGCCAACGACGACGCGTCTGTCGTGTGGCCTGGCGCTCAGAACCTTCCCCCGAGACCAGCAGTGGTAATACAGGAGGTGGGGATTCTCCCACCAGGAATGCTAGAGGTGCCTGGGCTGCTCAGGGAGGACCTGCCCGGGGACACCTCCCTCTCCCACATTCCTATAAAATTTCCATGGCAGCATATCTTCCCCATACTGCATAGCGCGTCTGTTTTTTTTTTTTTATTTCTTGCAAGCAACTAAGCCGGAGGGAGAGGTGGGTGCTCTCTGTTGGAAGCTCCACTTCCACCCCCTCACACCTGCCCGGGAGCAGCTCTCTCATCCACACATCTGGCGAGAACCACTTCTATCATCCATTTACCTAATAGAGAGTTGCTCTGTCATCCACTCACCACATGACACCTCTGTCTTCCACACAACAGACCAAGAGGGCATTTACACACCCTCCATCCACCTCACTGAGGACTCCTACACCTTCCATCCACCTCACTGAGGACTCCTACACCTTCCATCCACCTCACTGAGGACTCCTACACCTTCCATCCACCTCACTGAGGACTCCTACACCCTCCATCCACCTCACTGAGGACTCCTACACCCTCCATCCACCTCACTGGGGACTCCTACACCCTCCATCCACCTCACTGGGGACTCATACACCCTCCATCCACCTCACTGAGGACTCCTACACCCTCCATCCACCTCACTGGGGACTCCTACACCCTCCATCCACCTCACTGGGGACTCCTACACCCTCCATCCACCTCACTGGGGACTCCTACACCCTCCATCCACCTCACTGGGGACTCCTACACCCTCCATCCACCTCACTAGGGACTCCTACACGCACCATTAATCTCTACGACAGCGACTAAGGAACTCCTCCACAGGAAATACAATCTGCGCTCGGGTAAGTAATCGGCTCACAGACTTGAAACGAGCCATACTCAATGGAGAAGCGCCAGAGTGACCCCACTCAAGGCACAAGTGGAGTACCAAAAGGCTCAGTTGTGGAACCAACAGTTTACTCCTCCATCAAAATACTTGGAAACTTGACTCGTCAGAGGAATTTTTTAATTTGCCGAAGACATGAAATGAGGAAACATGGCTCAGTCAAGGGAAGAGTACCAAAGGATTCGAAGTAATTCAAACAACCTGATGGAGTGGTCAGATCATGCCATTTCAATGCAGACATATCCAAGGTAAGGCATTACGATAATAAACACATTATTCAGGATTACAAAATGGGTAATAAGCCAACATTACGAACAAAAGAAGCGAGAGACTTGGGAATGACGATATATCATTACCAGTAATGAAAAAAAATTGAAAAAATTACACAATGCCGATCAGCATACCCTACAGCCAGCAGGATGCCAGGTGTTCCAGCAAGAACTATGAACTACCAAACGAAGGACACAGTACTGGCTCTCCATGATGCCCTCGTCTGACCTTATTTAGAATACGCTGTTCAGTTCTGGTCACTAGACTTGATCACACATGAAGAAAAACTAGAACAACGTAGAACTGATCCCATCACTCAGGCATAAGCCTTAATAAGAAAGATTCAGAAATCTACAATCACTCTCTCTTTCTCAAAAAAAAAAAAGGAAAAAAAAACCCACGCAGACTTCAAGTAATGCCAGACCAGAGATCATGATATGAAGTTCAACGCAAGACGTAACAGCGATGTGGACAGGAGTGTTATTAACGGTAAAGCAGTGGGACATTCTACCAACAGACGCAGTAAATGCAAAGACCTTCACATCAAAGGTGGACAAATACCCTTCAGTATCAGTCACCAGTAAATGCTTCAGTTTCAGTAAGATTAGAGCAGTTTTCTCTTTTTCTCTCGAGTCCAGCTCTAATGAAGCAGTTTTTGCGTACATATGGAAGGGAACTTTTACCGTAAATAAGTTCTATAAAGTTTCCGTGGCAGTATACTTTGCCCAGACTGAATGGCGTTTCTTTTCAGCCTTTTCTTCTTTGTTTTTCACTCCGGCTGTTGAGCAGGAAGGAGAGATGGGCGGGGAGGTGCCTACTGCTTTACTACACTGTTTCTCATACAATTGAAATTACGACTACATATGACCTCGTCGTGGACCACCAGGTTCCCCTGTTACCTATCCTTCCCGTGTGCTCTCCTGCACCGCCTGGACTATGAGAACCATCCACTCTCCAGTCATGTCAGCTCCACAAAGGAAGAAAAAGAGGTCCATTTTCCCCAGCAGGTCTAACATTGGAATTAGGGACAGTTATCTTGGAATGTACCTGCTGCAGACTTGGATCTTCTTACTCCCAGAACTCGGGCTACGCCCATGCCACTGAGTATTGTAGATGGTTGTATGCACAGGCTACTGCACACAGTGGTTTAACTATGACACATGAACTTCGCCTCCTACAACAAGCTGCGTCGTCGTGAAAAAAAAAAAAAAAATGTGGCAAACAATTCTTGCATACTATAACGATCGTGTCCAAGAGATGTAAACAACATGAGACACCTGCAGACCATCAGTTTATTTCTCGTCACAAGAAATCAGCAGCTGAACTGCAGGAGCTGACGGTGAAGCACGATACTGCCTGCCACCCACGACCCTCCTGCCCACCAGCCCGGAGTAATGCCTCCACACCGGCCGCTAGCATGATAAACTCAGGCTGAGACCAGGTGAATATAACCTCACCATCACCTCACCAACACGACTCTCCACACAGCCTCAACCCTCACCATCATCTCACCAACATCCCTTCTCCACACAGCTTCAACCCTCACCATCATCTCACCAACATCCTTCTCCACATAGCTTCAACCCTCACCATCACCTCACCAACATCCTTCTCCACACAGCTTCAACCCTCACCATCATCTCACCAACATCCTTCTCCACACAGCCTCAACCCTCACCTTACCAACATGACTCCCCACATTTTCCTGTATACACTCCAGACATGAATATTTATAACGGTAACCTGCAGTCTCCTGACCCACTGCTGTTAAACCAGTTTTACAGGAACTTCTGTTAAAAAAAATATCATAATTCTAAAACTACGATGTTTACACCTTGACAATGAACACGACCCATATACATGTACAAGTGAGCTACACATCTTCACATAGGCACATCATACAAGTCCAGAACACCTATATGAGAGTCCACAGTGTGACGGGGTCTGGCCCCCATAGTGCCACAGAGTCCAGCCACAGCACTGTGAGAATTAATAAAGTGAAAACATAACTTTATTCCTACACATGTGAGACAAGATGCTCCGCTCCCTGGCCATAACCATGAGGCAGAGGAGGAGGAGGAGTAGCATACCACCTGACTGTGTCACCCTGGGCATCCTGCCCGCAGGTACTGTCCACCACCACCACCATGCTACTGTCATGTGTCACTGTCGTGTCGGCACGAGTTTGTAACCATCGCCTTGAGAGTCATAAAACTTTTCCACAGATATACTTATTGTACTGGTTGGTGTGTGTGTGTGTGTGTGTGTGTGTGTGTGTGTGTGTGTGTGTGTGTGTGTGTGTGTGATTTTCCCCGTGTTATCATCTTATCAAATGTTACAGACAACAGACAAGTTGTTCTGCTAATATCCAAGTCTCCCTACGAAGAAGAGAAACATACGTTTTGTTTCTTTTTATTTTCATGATTTCTCTATTATCATTTTTCTTGCCAACAGTTGGCAGTTTCACCTGAAACACCACAGTAACTGATCAGTAAAGGTCAGGTCAAATGTGTGTGGGTGTCCAGGTCGCAGTTAATAACTCCTCTGGCCTGACCTAAGGTTACGGGTCATGTCTTTATACACAACTTACCATCGTCAACAAGCTACCAAGTTACATGCATAAAGCTAAATAATTCACTATAATAAGATGCATATTACAGTGGTACAAATATACTAAGATACACATTACAGTAGTACAAATATACTATTAGGCTACAGTAATATGTACCAAGAAAACATGCAAAAATTATTACCACAGTGAACATTTAACATCAAATACATCATGAAATAATAATTACAGATAATTTTTGTCAGCAGACAGTAAAATTCTAGTGTTTAGTTATCACATACATTCTAATTCATCATGACTCTAGTAAAGATTTAGTATGTAGTGAGGATATATCCAATATTTAGGATGTCGTGTGGAATAATATGATCCAAGATTACTGTCTCGGTGTAAGAGGTGAGGACACTTTCAGTGTGTAGCGAAGATGTGTTTAACGGCGCGCCTGCCTTTGTTGTGGGCACGACGAAGCGTCACAACAGGGAAGGAGACACACCACATCGCCTGCGCATGTTGGCGTTGATGGCTTCATGGACGAACAGACCCGTACAATTCATCCAGTGCGTTTGATGCGTGCGAGAACGACATGCAAACATAAACATACTCCACCACACTCTCACACCTCCAGTGTAACACCTCCTCCCCCCTCTCTTTGTGTCATATATCACAGAAAACAGGTTGTGTGGGGTCATCCCCGCCGTCTCTGTACGCCAGAATAAACTGGCTTGGCTGGGCAGATCCACCCATACTGCACCTACCACACTCTGCCTCACCACCATCCTTCATGGCTGCACCAGGGACTCGCTGTAATGACACGCACACATTACCAAAACTCTGGCGTCTGTCGTAAGGCAGGCGAGCGTCGGACGCCCTACACCAGTCGTGTGTACGCGTACATACTGAGTATGGGCAAACCTGAGGGCCTACTTGTGGGGATATATCTAAATATACGGTGGGGGATACTGTTGTTACTTACACTGGTCCCTCATCATATTTGAGAGTACTGTTGTCTGGTTATATTAAGTTTTCTTGTTATCATTAAACTTCTATCAATTATCATTGAACGTTATTCTCTGATACTAACTGAAGTTGCCCGTGTGTTGTTAGACTAACTTCCCCTGTTACCTTACTTAAAGTTTCCCTAAAACCTATTAACAGTTCATATCGTCGTGCTCATGGGTCATATCGTCGTGCTCACGGGTCGTACCGTCGTGCTCACGGTTCGTATTGTCGTGCTCACAGGTCGTATCGTCGTGCTCATAGGTCGTATCGCCGTGCTCACGGTTCGTATCGTCGTGCTCATAGGTCGTATCGTCGTGCTCACGGTTCATATCGTCGTGCTCATGGGTCGTACCGTCGTGCTCATGGGTCGTATCGTCGTGTTAAGAGGTCAAGGTTTCCTGCTCAGGATGCACAATTATCAGCGGCAAGTGAGTCGTCTGACCGTCATGAGCCATCACGACTCACTTCCCCGGAACCAGTTACCACTCCAGTGCAGCAGATGCTGTAGAAAATGGGATCAGGTCTTGAACCAAGACTGGTCACCAGAAGGTCACCGAAAATGGGATCAGGTCTGGACGAACCAAGACTGGTCACCAGAAGGTCATCAGAATATGGGATCAGGTCTGGAGGAACCATGACTGGTCACCAGTATCTGACCCACCACCTGATTGGCCACACTGTAGCAATCTTCGTATAAAGTCTAGTTAATCTAGTTAGTTCATGACCAACAATCACTTATATACACAGCAACATAAAGAATAATTACGACGTCAGCTTAAGCTGCGGGTTATCTCTGCACAAACATGTCTTCAGATTATCTTTACCTTGTAAAAACAAAGTCAGTACACTGCAATACTTCAAGTAACACAGTTCTTACCTCTACTGTCATTAGATATCATATTGCCATTACTACATCATTCACTATCATCATCGCAGCAGCTGCTACTACGGGCTGCTTGGTAGTATTCCAAAGTGATACTTTCATCAGCACCCGATCCTGCTCCTGCCCCACCCTCACTCCCGCACCACAGCCACAGCTCGACCAAGCCACCCGGCCAGCCCACATGTACACCGTAAGTTTGACTCGTATCTCTCAGGCCTCTGAAGAACACAAGAGCGGCGGCCACTATCGCTGGCTGGGAGAACAGATGTCTTGCTGAACATAAATCTTAGAACCTGGACACACCCACCACCCCTGAGGGACAGACAACATTCGTCACCGCCCCCTGGGTACTGGACGTGTGGTGTGTGCCCAGCCAGTGACTGCCAAAAGTCTGGGCTGTTTTCTTTGTACAACAATGACATACGTACCTGGTTATAGGCTCCACATTGGCACTTAACGATGAGAAACGTAAAGTTAAGTATATCTGTCAGTCGTTGTGGATATGTGGGGCAAAGTTACTGGTCCAGGAGATTCGGCATGACACCTGTTCATCTGTAGGATATGTATATAGAACAAGAGGATCACTACAGGGGACACTGACCTCATAAGTAGAGCGTTCCAATCTTCTTCTGGGAAGCGAGGAGTCTGGAGGTGGCGGCCAGCATAGCCGGGGTCTCCCGGGCGTGGCGGTACACGCCAGGCTCCAGCCTCAGCTTCCTCTCGGCCTCCAGCAGCGCCCGCGCCGTCCCGCTCATGCCCAGGGACTCGGCCGGGGCTCCTCGTCCGTCCCACACCAGGTTGGTCAAACTCTTCGGTCGCGTCAACTTGCGGCTCCGCTTCTCCGGCAGCTTGGCCTTGATTGCTGCAGACCCGCCGGAGTCGGCCGATCCCTTCCCGCCGGAGGTGCTGGAGTCGAGCGTGTCGAAGTCCATGGCCAGGTTGGTGAGGGACTTGTAGCGCAACTTGAATAGTGGCGACGGCGAGGACCCACTCACCACGGGCGCCACGCTGCCCCCGGGACCTATGCTCCCAACCTCCATCAGCGCTTCCTTCACCGGCGATGCTGACTTGTGGCGAAACATCCGAGCCTTCTGCGTCCGTTGTTGTGACGCCTTAACGAAGAGTTTATTGTTGCTGGGTTTGTTCTCCTGCAGCGGCGTAACGGGCGACGTCACTTGCCCCGGAGAGTGCTGCTGCTGCAGCTGGATCTGCTGCTGTTGGCTACCGCTTTTCTTCTCGTCGGGTTTTCTTGAGCGCTTTTCGACCCTCCTCTCTGCTGCGCGGTCCAGGGCGGCAGATATGAGCGCCGGGTGGACAGAAGGCGAGAGCTTCTCTAAGGGCCGCTGGTCAGCGCGTCGTGTAGGGATGGTCTCGATGGGCGGCGGCGTCGGCCTCGCGTCCGTCTTCTCAGAGGACACCGCAGGCGGCGGATGTGGCTTGCGGCTGGAGGCAGAATGATCCTCACTGGCGTAGGGAGACTTGATGTGTTTAGGCAACGGAGCAAACCCTCGCACGTAGTCATAAATCTGATCAATTTCGTCGTAGTCGTCAGGCATGGTGGTGCTGCCGCCGCCTGCGGGCTTGGCGTCCGGGGGACTCTTGTTGCGGTGGTGAGGGCGGTGGTGGTTGTGGTGGTGGTGGTGCTTGTGGCGATGTTTGTTCTGGTCTTGCCAATTGGAGAAGCGTGGGTCCCGCATCCCGCCCTTGTTGCCCACCGACACATCGTACACATGTATCCTGTCCGCCACCTCTTGCAAAAGGGACGTGGCTCGCTCACACAGCCTCATGAATTCTTTCGTCTTCTCCACCTGGTCGGCGTTGCGGGCGTGCGCCAGCTTCAGCGGAGCTGAGGGAGGCAGCAGGATCAGCGGCGCGTCTTTCCCAAGAGGTAACGCCGCCAGCGGCTCCTCTGAGAAAGCAGCAAAAAGTCTCAGCTCGGGCAGGAACTGGGCGGCGGCCTTGGCTCCGACGGGCGGGCGGCCGTGCACCATGCGCACCATGAGCGGCAGCCGCTTGTTGAGCAAGTTACGGATGCTGTGGACACCGCTTATGTTGTCCTCCTTGGCTATGGCTGAGAACTTGCCTCGGGAGTCGTACGGCAGGTAAACATTCTGGCCGGCCTGGTCGAAGCAGCGGAGGAAACGGTGTTGATTTTTGCTGTTGTTTTTCGACCCTATAACTTCGCCCACGAGCACCAGCGTCTCACCTGCCTGCACTGCTCGGGATTTCTCGGTGATGGTGTCGACGTCATCAGAGCGCGACACGTACGCCTTCATGTTCTCCCGCACGAGGGCGGAGTCGGGAAAGCGCTTGGCCAGCTCGGACACGCTTTCCATGCACCGCACGGCGCGTCCGTCTTCGCTTAGGATCTCAAAGAAACCGTCGTAAGTCTCCGGGATGATCAACTTGGGTCCGACGGGGACGACGCGACGCCCCTCCTTGAACTTGACACACTGGGCGGCGACACGGAGCCCACGCCCCGCCGACAGGAGGAGGAGGGTGGAGGCGAGGCCAGGGTTGGCCAGGGAGGGCACGCCAACGCCCAAGTACTGACCTTTGATGACCTTTGCCAGCTGAGGCAGGGGGCCGCGGGCGGCCACTTCCCTGACGTAAGAGCCCTCATCCCCCCACTGTACCGCCCCGACCACGGCGCCCACGTCGCTCGAGCTCATCTTCCTGGGCGTTGGTCACACCCCACCATCACACACGCCCGCACGCTGGCCCCACACGCCCACACTGGCCCGCTACACGCCCACACGTTGGACACACACGCCCAACTCTCCGCCACTTGTCTCTCGGGCCAGTTTTAAAGCACCTAGTGTTTTCGTGGGTGATAATTGTCTGGGTTCCTGTGGCGCAATGACGCGGAGCTCAGCCAGGTACAGCAGCAGGTACTATGTCACGTGACACAGTACACACGTCGACGTCAACCTCATCTTGACGACCAGCTCCGACTCGACCTGCAATGAAAGCAAGAAATTATTTCAGCTGAGACGTGGAATATAGTTCATAATGGGTCAACATCACACCACACAACGCATAAACAAATCAGACACGCTCGCTGTGCTGGTCCAGAGAACCTCTTAAACAGTACAGTGTACAGCCCCAGGCCTGTGTTGTGGGACAGCTGGTCATCACGGTGTGATCGTAAACCAAGTCCGATCTTGAATGTCACCCGTGAGAGTGAAGTGCGTAGCAACCTTACCGCCAAGTTGGTCACTGTGTCATTCATGACTCTAGCTACACTGACACTTTCACCGCCCCCCTCCCCCACCCCCTCATCCAACCCCCACCCTCCCTGGGGTCTCCCTGGAGGGTTTCCATACACCATTGTTTACTGTGCACGGGATCAACACGTCCCGGGCGGAGGGATGACGAACCTTCACCAGTGGTTGGTGCTGGACATGACAGGCTGGGGTGAGGGAAGACTTTGGTTTGCCTCCTCTCACTGACCCCCCTCTTCCTCCTACCCCCTCTCTCTCTCTCTCTCTCTCTCTCTCTCTCTCTCTCTCTCTCTTTCGAACTACATGAGTTTCTCCTCCTGGTAGCGAGGAAGAGGGGGGGGGGGGGGGGGGGTTCATGCACTCAACACACACAATGTATTTTCTCTCCCGTGATCCGGACAGCCTCTGTAATGATCCCCAACACTTCATCATCTATCACTCCGCCCACGAACATGGCTCATCTGCTCATCTTTATCTCAGTCTCCCTATCACAGCCATCTGCCCACCCCTACCCAAACACACACACACACACACACACACACACACAAATCTTCCTCGAGAACCTTCACAACCCCCGTCATCAATGTACCACTATCAGGCGTTGAACACCATCTGTTAACCTTCAGGAAACACAGGACCAAGATTACGTATCAGGGAGAGAGGTGAGGCCGGGCGTGGGTCAGCGCGGTGAGGTGGGCTGGCGAGGTGGGAAGTGTGGCTAGGGAAGGACAGTGGAAGAAAGGGTAGGATGAGGGAAGGTAGAAGTAATGTAGGGTAGGGTTCTGTGAGGGTAGAAGTAAGGTAGGGTAGGGTCAGGGAGGGTAGAAGTAAGGTAGGGAAAGGTAGGGTCAGGGAGGGTAGAAGTAAGGTAAGGTAGGGCCAGAGAGGGTAGAAGTAAGGTAAGGTAGGGTCAGGGAGGGTAGAAGTAAGGTAAGGTTGGGTCAGGGAGGGGAGAAGTAAGGTAAGGTAGGGTCAGGGAGGGGAGAAGTAAGGTAAGGTAGGATCAGGAGGAATCTAAGTAAAACACAGTAAGGTCAGGAGAGGTTATAACCCCTGGCAATACCATGCCTCATCACGTGTCACCACACTGTCATTCGTCCCTCCTCCTCATGAACATCAACCAGGAGTCAGGAGCATAATAAACACCGCCACAAACTAGCGACCATCACTGTAAGTTTTATAACACGTTTACGAGAGGCTGGGCGATACCAGGCGGGTGGTGTGGTAGAAGACCGCTGGACTCCCATCAGGCAACCACACACACAAGCCTGACGCATGTTATCTGTGGAGGGTGAGGACACAGCGAC
Source organism: Panulirus ornatus (assembly GCF_036320965.1). Classification (NCBI taxonomy): domain Eukaryota; kingdom Metazoa; phylum Arthropoda; class Malacostraca; order Decapoda; family Palinuridae; genus Panulirus; species Panulirus ornatus. The sequence goes on from NC_092240.1 coordinate 18,863,946, forward strand.
CACTGCTGACTGTGGTCTGGTGTTTATTGTTTTATGGCATGACACACACACGGATACTGTCCTGCCACACACCTGAGCACGAAGGCACGAACCTTGTGCACGAAGGTACGAAACTTACGCACGAAGGTACGACCCTTACGCACGACGACGCGAATCTTGAGCACGACGGTACAGTCCTTACGCACGACTGGGAACCCTTGGGTATGAAGGGCTGAAGGGTTAGGTCAAAGGCCATGTCACCATACCCAAGTGTCGTACCGTCGTGCTCAAAGGGTCGTACCGTCGTGCTCAAAGGGTCGTACCGCCGTGCTCAAAGGGTCGTACCGTCGTGCTCAAAGGGTCGTACCGCCGTGCTCAAAGGGTCGTACCGTCGTGCTCAAAGGGTCGTACCGTCGTGCCAATGAGGGTGACCAATTAATGAAGCGACAGTCATGAGGAAGCTGCTGACATGAGGAAGATGATGTAGAGACAACAGCTGTCGGTGAGACACACACACACACACACACACACACACGTGAAAACAAGACACATAAAAGATAAATGAGGCAGGTAAATCATGTGTGGACGTGACGCTCCACCACGAGACAACTAACGGGTTAACGACGACCGCAACGACGCTGGAGAAAATGGTCGTCTGCTGGAGAGAGAGAGAGAGAGAGAGAGAGAGAGAGAGAGAGAGAGAGAGAGAGAGAGAACGTCACACACACACACACACACACACACACACACACAAGTAGTGTTTGAACAATGAGGTCAGGTTGTGTACGTGTATATAACCATCACAATAACAAATGCGCAATGATAACAGAGTTAACCGCTGGGAACATATTCGGCCAGTCCCTGGTGAGGTCTGGTGGTGGTGGTGGTGGTGGTGGTGGTGGGGGGGGGGGGGGGGGGAAAGGGGTCTTGTAACCAACCCCCCCCCCCCCCCCCCCCCCGCCATAGCCCGGGGTGAGGCCAGGCGGCTGGGGTGGGTAACGTGCTGGTCCAACAAGCGGTTAACAGAAGTTAGAATATGAATAATCAAGTTTGATGTTGTCTTCACCCGACCAGGAGCAGCGGTACCTCGCTTGGGGGGAAGGGGGCACCCCCCCAAGGTCTGACACTACCTTGGTAACCAAATACCAAACGCCACTCAACTGGGGCTCGAACTCGGGTTTCCTATTCTGTGATGTATCATCACCACCACCACCATGCACCAGTGTGATGTATTGTGCCATATATTTCAACTCACGTGAGTCCTGCATGATGAAATACGGGGGAGGGGGTCGTGCAGAGGGTGGGGGTTGGGGGAGGGTCGTATGGGGAATGGTGGGGGGGGGGCATAACAGAGGAGGTGTTGTTGCTGATGTTGTATTGTTGTGTTCGTTGGTCTGCCAGCGAGGCATCCCAAATGATCGAAGTATGCAAGGTACAACACCGGCCGAGGAGAGAGACAGTTATCAACAAGGCACCAGAAACACTTACCCATCAAACCCAGTCCCCCGCCTCAGTATATACATACACCCCACACCAGGACGTCTGCACACTAGGGCACTAGCTAGCCTGGACCTCCCTCTCTCCATCCCCCTCCCTCTCCTCCTCCACAGAGCCAACCAATGAAAAGAACTTGTGGAGGAGAGGGAGGATCTGCTAGCCAGGGTGCGGGCTGACAGGGACGTTGGGGTCAAGTGGAAGGGCGGTGGAGGAGGAAGGAGGGAGGACGAACGTCGATAATAATACACGAGACATGCATGACGGAGGAGGAGGAGGAGGAGCACAGTTAACCGAGGTTGTTAGTTGTGAGGACGGCCATAACCTCCTCCAGCTGCTCGCCTACCCACACATTCATATTTGTTCCTCTGCCTGAAAAGCTGGCGAGTTCATGGAGTACTCCTACCCCGGCTGTGGACGGGGGCGCATAACAGGATGCCCAGGCCCAATCACCTGCATCACGTGATAAGGTACACAGTGACTGAACTATTTACAGTAAGTAAACTTACGTTACTTCTCAAGTATTGCAGAGCACAGCTTCCCCTCCCGCGATGTGCCTCACGCGTCTCCATCAAATCCAGGACATTAACGATAATGTTTATAACTTCATTTAGCATTTTCACCAACGTACGAGTGTACGGGGGGTACATAACGCTAACTGACCTGACGTTAGTTCCACAACCCGTATCATAATGAGCCACAACCCTGTGTGTGTGTGTGTGTGTGTGTGTGTGTGTGGCTGGTCAAAACATCCGCTGCCTCACTAGAGATTCATTCACCGTTTTCTTAACACAGCAATCATGATCATTACTGGACTCACTCATAACTGTGAATTCTGCATCCTCTGATGCCTTCACTCTTTCACTCTTTTCCTAATTATGTTTCTATTATCTTATTTTTCGAGTGATTATATATATATATATATATATATATATATATATATATATATATATATTATATATATATATATATATATATATATATATATTCTTTTTCTTTTAAACTATTCGCCATTTCCCGCGTTAGCGAGGTAGCGTTAAGAACAGAGGACTGGGCCTTTTTTGGAATATTCTCACCTGGCCCCCTCTGTTCCTTCTTTTGGAAAATTAAAAAAAAACGAGAGGGGAGGATTTCCAGCCCTCCGCTCCCTCCCCTTTTAGTCGCCTTCTACGACATGCAGGGAATACGTGGTAAGTATTCTTAATCCCCTATCCCCAGGGATATATATATATATATATATATATATATATATATATATATATATATATATATATATATATATATATATATATATATATTCCTATGAATCCACGGGGAAAATGAAACAATAAGTTTCCAAGTGCACTTTCGTATTATAAATCACATCATCAGGGGAGACACAAAGAGAAATATAACAGTCAGTTGACATACAACGAAAAGACGTAGCTAGGACGCTATTTGATAAACATGCGATTGTCCAAAACAGAACGAGCGTATCATAAACTTATTATGTGGACAGGAAGGTGAATTGTTTACAAATTCTATTAACAATAAAGTTATCCAATTTGTATAAACCATCACTGATATTAAGATTATAATTCTTTGTGTATTTAATAATAGAAGATTCAATTATATTTCTCGTGGTACTGGAGTTAGAGTTAATAACTGAGATGGCATTACTCTAGCCTGTACAATGATCATAGTTTTTAACGTGATTAAACAAGGCATTTGATTTTTGTCCCGTTCTTATACTATATTTATGTTGCTTAAGTCTAACAGAAAGATCCTTACCAATCTGCCCAACATAAAACTTATCACAATCTCTACATGGCACTTTACAGATGCACCCAGGAGAACTTTCTTGTGAGTTCCAAATTAAGATATTCTTTATAGTATTATTGTTGCTGGAAGCAACATTTACATTAAAGGATTTAAGCAACATGGAAAGTAAAGTAGAATTGTTAAAAGGGAGAACTAAAAGATTCTTGGTGTCAATGGAAGGTTAGGCTCAACTCTATAAGATTTCTTTGCTAACTTAAGGGATTAATCAATGAAAGATCAAGGGTACTTTAACTTAGATCCAATAGAATATATCTTCTCAAACTCATCATCAATGTACTCTGAACTGCAAATACGTAATGCCCTAAGGAACATAAATTGAAATGATGATAATTCAACTCTAATGCCCTAAGGAACATAAATTGAAATGATGATAATTCAACTCTGTCATGTTGAGAGGAGTAATAATGGATATATTCGGTATCATTCTCCATTGCATGCTGATCAAGTCGCGTCCCACGTGTTAGATTAACAAATAAACCCTTGGTTGCCTCAGACCCGCTCATTACCTCACACCACAGCGTCAAGCAGGAGCGACAACACGCGCACGTTTTACCATAATCATACGAGCTTAAGAAACACACAAGCAACAGTTATACTGGAGGAGGAGGAGGAGGAGGAGGAGGAGCGTTAACCTGCGAGTGCCACACTACACTGTGACTGAGACACCTCCACTGTCGTGCTGGTGTACGAAAATATGTGACGCCCGATGAATGATAATTATCATCAATACCCGGGAGACCCTGCTGTCTAGTGTCTCATTCAGGAAACTTAATACTTATCAACTAATGCTCTCATGTGCAGGTACAAATATGTAGACTTTATATTATATATATATATATATATATATATATATATATATATATATATATATATATATATATATATATATATATACTTCCTGTCCCAGGAATCCTTTTCATCCTTACTTGTGCAGTACTTAGTAAGCTGGCCACGTCCACCGGTCGAGACCATAGAACATAAAGTGTTGTATTATGTGCGCGTCTGTGTGCAGAGGGTGCGGGAAAATTGAGCAATTAGTGCTCGTTGTGTTCTTTATGGTAGACACATCGAAGGCATGAAGGGTCTTGGGGTATGGTGAAACAGCGTTTGTCGTGTCGTGAGGAGTGATGCCTAGAGTGTCAACCAGTGCCCTTCTCCCCCACATAAACTAGTGCCCTCCCTCACCACATCAACTCGTGTTTATCTGCAGAGTGTAGTTTCTGATGGGTCTATATGTCTGATGGGATGGAGATTAAGAGTGAGTTTGGAGGTTGGATGTTTATTGCTTGGGTTATTTCGGTATGTATGAGTTTTGTAAACATTATATTTGTTGAGGATGAGGAGATCTGTGAGGAGAGGTTACTTGTGTGTGAGGCAAGGGTAAGCTTTTTTCAATTTCTACTTGGGGGGGGTGGCGGTTAATTATAGAATGGTTTGGGTGGGAGAGGTCTAGTGGTGCTGTAGAGAATTGAGTGCCTAACATATTGAGGTGGGTCTGTACTGGGATGAACTTTGTTCCATTGTGAAGGTGTTTGTGGTTGGCATGCAACCGGTGATTGTTCTGAGTGCACTATAAATGTGGGAAACAGGACTACTTGGGAATGAGAAGTTCTCTGACGAGGCTGTACTCCCAGTGATACAGCCTTGCCCGAGGTGACTTTCGAATCTCTCTCTCTCTCTCTCTCTCTCTCTCTCTCTCTCTCTCTCTCTATCTATCTATCTATCTATCTATATATATATATATATATATATATATATATATATATATATATATATATATATATATATATATAATATTAGCACCAGTACCCATTCACTGGGGTTGAAAGGGGAGGATGAATGGCTGGGAAGACAGTCCAGCCTGGGTGTGGAACAAGGACCAGGGTGGTGGTGGTGGGGAGCCACGCTAACCACCACCCTGGGAAGAAAATGAGAAACCTGAAGGTAAACTGTAGCGCTCATCCTTCTAAATGAATATTAGCTCTGGCTTACGACTTGACCGCGCGAACACCTCCTGTCATCAGAAGGAACACTAATGTTTATGACAGACGTTACTTACGTCAAGTGTTTGTATACAACCATCCAGTCATTAAGTGTGAACTGGCCTTCCTGCTCATGACCTCATGAGAGACTGCCTCATGTCACATACAGGTCTCACACGCTACACGACACAAACACCAGCTGCTCACTAGTTTACATCATACACAAGTGCTTTTCTCTCACAGTGCCAGGGTACTGTGCGTAGTACCTGGGGACGGTTTTCAAACGCCTTGAAAGCGTATAGGAAAGCGTTACGTTGGCAAGCTTGAGGTGGCGTCTGCTGGAGTGTTAGTCTACGTGGACGCTTTCAAGGTCAGACTGGTGCATGCACACACACAGCAGCTCTGTTTGCCCAGACTTGCGTCCACTGAAAGTGGTTCACGAAGCCTTGCTTACACTGCTTAATGTATATAGAAAGGCGCAGTGGCGGGAATGAGTCAGGAGAGAAAGTGCTGGCGAGAGGAAGAGAAGCGCGGACATTAAACGATGGGAAGAGAGAAAGTGTGGTAGAATGGGAAGGCAGAAGTATGGCGGGAAGAATATGGGAAGACCAGGAAGTGGAGGGATGGTCAGGAGGGAGACCGTCACCCTGCAGGGTCGCATCCATCATCAGGTGGGGGAGTGCAACACCCACCCTCCACCGTGACATACCCGCCACTACAAACACCACCACCACACCACCACCACCAGCAGAGCCACCACCTGAGAAACACAGATAACCTCAACTGGTGACGAATGAGGTTAATCACCACAGCAGCTGACGTTACGACCACTGTGTGGATTCTGCTGCTGCTGTCGAGAGATTAGGACTGGCCAGGTATGGCTCACTGGTTCCTGCTGCTGCTGCGGTGCGTCCGTCAGACGAGGCTCGCCCCTCCTCACTGGTCGCTCCCTCTCGCTAAATGTTCCTTGCTTCTCACAACGCACGGAACATCAATCAATGGACGTTTTACATACGACAGCTCTTTTTTCTAATATTTTCGTCTGATTTACACAAATCACAGAACTCAATACACAAGATTCCGTAAATCATCAAAATCTGACGTGTAGAAAACGAAACATTTATAAGTTAAGATCCGGTACACCATCCAGGACCTCCCAGTACCCCACCATCACTCTGCTGGTTTGCAGTCAATAAACACGACCAGGTGAGGCCTGGTTGTCGCATCTGGCGTCAGCGTGTCACACCGTGACCTGCTAACCTCCTCCTCCTGACGCACCTCTTGTCCACCCGACCATCACAGTAACTTCCAAGGGTAACATCACACCATACTGAGGCCCCACCAGTCCGCTACCAGGACCGACGCACCTTTCTCTCAGTTTATTGTACATAAAGACTTCACCAGCACATCTTAACGACATCTTTCATTAAATATGCTAATTACAAATACAGGGTACTGATATATATATATATATATATATATATATATATATATATATATATATATATATATATATATAAATTTCCGGGACCCCTTTTATGGGGTTGCTGCAGCTTCAAAGCTGTGCTAAAATCCTTTGGAGTGAGAAGTTCTTTGACGAGATCACAATCCTTTTTTGGTCCCCGGACGACGGTGCAGCCTGGCCCAGGGTGATCCTCACTCACGGTGTAACCTGACCCACCACCACCACCTCTCTCTCTCTCTCTCTCTCTCTCTCTATATATATATATATATATATATATATATATATATATATATATATATATATTCTCGGTAAACATTTCAATTATCACCCTCCCACCCAGCTCAACCACAAACCAATCAGCATGTCGCCGTTGCTCTCGTGTCTAATAAACCAATACAGAGTCTCCCGGGCCTCGCGATCCAGTAACGTGGATCCCGAGCTCCGTGAAAGAATGTGATAATTTCATGATTTCAGAGGATAGTGGCGTATCCACAGCTTCAGGAACCATTATGAAGGATCGGGAGTTCGGGGAAATATGAGTGGCACAGGTTCGGGGCTTCATCAGCCAGGATGGAGGATCAGGGAGGAAGGATCAGATACCAATATTTTACGAATTCGAAGCAATATTGTCGGGATTCCAGACCACCTGAGAAATGCGGCGAACCGAAGACTTACGAAGCAATATACCTGGATCCAGGCTTCATAAACCAGCACGGCAGCTCCCTGGCCTCACAACACCAGTCAGCGGACGCAAGTCCTCGCTAATTCACACGATAGGGAGAAAAAAAGAAAAATCGGAATCCGATATACAGCCTGTTTATCCTGGCGCTTTTTAAGACACAGGCAGCGATCCTCTCTGTCCCAACCTCAACTGACAATCGGGAAAGTGGCTGATGTGTTGAGGTGTGCGACAACGAGGCATTCTGACCAGGGCTCCAGGCCTGGAGGACCCACTCCACTGTGTGTAGGGTGAGGCAGGGTGAGGAGGGGGCCGTGCTGGTAGTACCATTGTGACCGGTGTGCAGGGATCGTGAGAGAGAAATGACCAAGATCAACAAGAGGCACTCGTGTTGCCTAATGCCTCACCACCAGTTGGTCATGTGTGACAACACTAATGATGTAATTTGCAATCAATTGTATACCATGATATATATACTGTCACCTGATGTACATAGGTTATATATCTGAACTTCCTACAGCTCTGGACTCCCGACTTCTAGCACTTGAAAAAAAAATATGTTGCCTAATTAATATGCAAAACGTATGCAGCAACGTGACCAAAAGTTTAATCAGTTTGTCATCACGTGCACACGAGGTACATTATGATGTGCGTATAAAGTTTCTGTGTGTATTGTTCTGCGCACACTGGTAGAGACACAGACATACAGGACTAATGACATGACGATCCTCATATACTACGTGTAGTGGCCAAACGTAAACCTAACACAAATATAAAGACTACGAGAAATATGGGTAAAGACAAAGAAAGGGAAGAGACAGGACTTAACTTATGATAATGACGGAGCGACGGATAGACATCATGCTGAGAGAGAGAGAGAGAGAGAGAGAGAGAGAGAGAGAGAGAGAGAGAGAGAGAGAGAGAGAGAGAGAGAGAGAGAGAGACTTACATAAACACTAGTGAATTCGCAAATGAAAAAAAATCAAATAAAAGGTTACACGGGAGCAATAACAGGCTCTCCACCGACACAAAAGACAATTACATCAATTCAACTGAGACATTTTGATGCACCAGTTGACACGACTAGACAGACAGTGAGGGATGATTACCACCAGGCCAACTCCTCAAGTATGATGGCCTGGCACTGTGATCCGACCACCTTAAAGGTCGTACCGTCATGTTCAAGAGTCGTCCTGTCGTGATTAAGCGTCGTACGTCATGTTCAAGAGTCGTACTGTCGTGACCAAGCGTCGTACCGTCGTGATCAAGCGTCGTACTCAAAGGTCCCAGCCTTGTGCTCAAGGACTTAAAAGTAGCAATTCTTGCTAACAAGTGGCAGTTCAAATTCATACATATATATAAGGACATCGTAGCATGGCGAGTAGTGCACTTGCACTGTGAGAAACATATCATTAAAGACAGACCGAAAAATTCAGCATAGATACCCTGCTGGCAGACGTGCACCACACCGGGCCGAATATCCCTAAGGAATCAATACATATTTTCGAATATTCGTGTGACGTAATGACACACACACACCACCTTCCTGCCGGGTCAGAAAGGTCATCCGGGTAACTGTATCCCTGGACCATTTGGGGATGAGGTGGGGGGGGGGGTTTGTCACCAGGTCATGAGGGGCCCCCTAGAGTCATGGGGGCCATGTTCACAACCCTCTGCCCATAGTCTTCCCGTTCAAACCATCCCTCACTCTACAATGCTGTATATGAATGATAACAACACTTCGATACATCAGTGAAGAGGACAAGTAAAACCTACGCCCGGGGAGGGCCTGGCGTACCAGGAAGCTTGTCATACGCAAGTGCAGACGCCACTACGCGCAGGAACAATTGGCTGAGCGAGAGTGAGAAAAAAAAATCAACCCTTGCGTGAGCCGCGGAGACTCTACGTATATTTACAAAATTCGCTTTTGGCTCGACATGAAGATCGTGTGTCGGTGATGACGTGAGAGGGGGTGGCGGCACGCGATGGCCAGGAAGTCGACCCATACAACAACAACAACAACAACAACATTTGTTCTTTAACAACTTTAGACGTGTGTGTGTGTGTGTGTGTGTGTAAGTGATCAGGTGTGAAGGAGTTCCGTCTCGAGGGAAGGTAACCCACATGGGAGGGTTGTGTGTGAAGGAGGAGGCGGGTGGTGGTCAAGTGTTGAGAGATGTGGGTATGATCTTCCCCAAAGAGGATCTCCATGGAGGAGGGACCATCATGGGTGGACGGATGACCTGATGGTCTGCGACCAAGGTACCTGCAGGAGGGCCGTAATGATAGCATACATTCCTCGTCTAGGCTGACGGGGTCGTCATGCAGAAGGACGCGGCGAGGCGCGGGGGGTGGGTTAAGCCTTGGGCAGCGTTTGCCGGGGGTGCGTGGTGCTGCTGGGAATGTATAACACCACGACACAACCTCTACAACTGCCAAGATTTTGACAAGATTTTCTATTCGTTATCAAGGCTTAAAAATCTTGGGAAGTTAACGTAATATAGTTTTTCATACGTTGGAATTTTGTTTTATATTAAAAAAAAGAGAGTGAACTCATGAAGGCTCCGACCCAGGCCTACCCACATAAACAATAAACAAAACAAATATTAAAAATGAACTACAAATCAAACTGATAAACAAGGAATCTCACGATGCCTCTGTGAAGGCGAAAGCTTGCATGAATATGTGCAGGACATCTGACCACTGGTGGCTGAGGGCCATCTAATGGTCGAACAAGACTGAGAAAATGAGAAAACATAAGAAAGAAGATTAACAACTGCTATTATGCTGTCGTATTCAATCCTATGTGCATTAGAGAAAACGTCCTCCCAGCTTACACACACACACACACACACACACACACACATATATATATATATATATATATATATATATATATATATATATATATATATACTCAGCTAGAGACTGAGTGTGAATGAATGTGGCCTTTGTCTTTTCCTAGCACTACCTCGCGCACATGTGGGGGGAAGGGGGCTGTCATTTCATGTGTGGCGGGGTGGCGACGGAATGAATAAGGGCAGACTATGAATTATGCACATGTGTATATATGTATATGTCTGAGTGTGTATATATATGTATACGTTGAGAAGTATAGGTATGTATATGTGCGTGTGGACGTGTCTGTATATACATGTATATGTGGGTGGGTTGGGCCATTCTTTTGTCTGTCTCCTTACGCTACCTCGCTAACGCGAGAGACAGCGACAAAGTATAATATATATATATATATATATATATATATATATATATATATATATATATATATATATATATATATAATCCTTACGTACATTCCGTAGGTTTCAACAATTAAATCATCATTTACACATCTGCCATAATTCAAATGCCACGCTAATTTTGCCTAATTTTCCCGGACGATATAATAACATGGCATGTTTCACACACACTAAGATACAGCCAATGAAATAATCCACGTGACGTAAGCAAACTGGCCTGGCACGCTAATCCTTCGACCAATTAACGAATATCAATTACCGAGTGAGCAATGAGAGGCGCAGGCACAGTATTTGTGGCTCTTGGTAGCGGTACTACGTTATGTTGGGGCCAGTGGTATAATAATACGACATAAAAAAAAAAATATGTGACCTTTATATGTCGCCAATATTCGATGTTAAAGGACACAAGTTTCAAATATCGCCAATATTCGACCTTAATGGCTATGACTTGAAAAATACGACCAACATTTGACGTCGGGATTACGACTTGCGAATACCGCCAATATTCACCGTTAGGAATACGACGAGTAAATATCGCCAGTATTCTGTTGAAAAGGATACGGCCTCTAATGACAGCAGAAACTCGACAATAAAGATGATTCATAAACAAACTGCCAATATCTGAGCTGCAAATATGGCTAATACTCGACGTGACAGATATATCCTCTGTACCGCTCCACTACGCTCAGGGATCTGTTCCGTAATATCAAAGCTCAGTTTCCCTCATCACCATCACGAGAGGCAGGTAACACATGGTGTGGTGAATGGTGAGGTTGCCTTAAAGCCATTCTTAGCAGAGTTACCACACACCTCTTGCTGGCCCAGTCTGCAGGCCGGCAGGATGTCCTGGCAGGCCCACCTCTGTCCTGGCCCGCACTGGCCAGTCAGCAGACCGGCAGGAGGCCCTGGCAAGCCCACCCCAGCTCACGTATCACCCGGGACGGCCTCAGCGCGTGGCATACGTATTACTTTAATTGTTTACAAAGTTATCAGCGTCCAGGCCGCCCGCTGGCTCCAGCCTGTAAGGCAGGAGAATCTAGTCTTCGTCATGTACTCTCGATAAGACAGTTTGGCATGTAGTATAATTTCAAATAAGCGTTAACATGTTGCTTAGAACAGCCTCGTTAGCCACGCAAGAGCTGGTTACAGATTCTCTACAACCAATGTAACGTATTCTTAAGAGAGGAATAAAAAAAAGGTGTGGGGAGGAAAACAGGTGTACATGGGAGGGACAGGTAACACAAGAGCCGATGTCTCAGGACGAGACCGTCTGCTGGAGGACAACAATATTATCCTACAGTCGTACAACAATCAAATCTATACAGACGGACGTGGGGTAGCAAGACATGTAGTTGCTTCCCACCCACCACTCCCTACAGCATACCAGCCAGCTAAACACTGTTAATGAAAGAATACTATGAACTACAGGGAGAATATACCATCTTGGATGTTCTGTAGGAAGGGATACACACACAACCCCGTCAGATCAGGCGCCATACACTCAACGGTGACACAGTCGAAAGCTGGTTGTGTGTGTGTGTGTGTGTGTGTGTGTGTGTGTGTGTGTGTGTGTGTGTGTGTGTGTGTGTGTGAAGAAAACGCAAGCTGGATGAAGGTTTGTATGACTATGAATACAGCGAACATAAAAACGCAGAAAATACCTTCCCCCTCACCACACACACACACACACACACACACACACACACACACACACATGACCAAGCTGACAAATCTGCGCACAAAACATCCAATCATCTGCTCGCTGAGGCACTCATGCGTTTCACCAGCAAACATTACCAGCAGCGATCAGCACTCACAGCGGCGATACTAAAAATATCGAGCATACACACCAAACCACACAAGGAACACGCGAGTAATACCGTGACCGAGTGAGCAGCAACTACGTATGTCTGGGGGTCGACTTCCAGAGTCTTTGATCTCGTATTGCAAACTTACGCTGGAAGCAACAGGTCTTCCAGGGTTGCGTCATTGTCAATTCTGTATCATGATGCCTCAATATTAAACCTGGCGGGAGCAGCTTCGACACGTTAACAAAGAGGATTTAGCAACCAAGGTCACAGGGACGTCATTGCATGTCCGTTGCACTCTACAGTAAGTCTTTTTGTCCGTGCGTCTGTTTTACCAGCACACTCGACTTCCTCTGTAGCTCGGGAGGAGGAGGAGGAGGAGGAGGAGGAGGAGCAGCAGCAGAAGCGGTCTTCTTTCTCTCAAGTGTAAGACAAATAAGAACTAGAGCCTCGCGTCGGAGACAAAGAGGTCCCTCTCTACTCCAGACACATGAAGGACTGACACATCATCTCCTCACCATCAAGTCTGCTCCAAACCCGACAGAACTCGGAGAGGTTTATGAATGTTAAGTACAGGACAAGTAGGAAGGTTAATATGGATACGATCTGACGCTCCATCTCCGAGACCTGAGGAATATTGAATGAGAAACCTCTCACCAAGTGATGTCCAGCTCTCGAATCTGATTCTGCAAAGTGTCTGATCAGAGACAAATTTTGGAAATGTTGGCTGCTGGGGCATATGATATATGCACACACACACACACACACACACACACATATATATATATATATATATATATATATATATATAGAGAGAGAGAGAGAGAGAGAGAGAGAGAGAGAGAGAGAGAGAGAGAGAGAGAGAGAGAGAGAGAGAGATAGTGTAAAGCGTAAACTTCTTAAATCTACATGAGGGTTGGTGGTTGATCGTGGAGGGGTGTAGGTGTGAGGGGTCAAGTGCTACTACAGAGAACGGTGTGCCAAGAACACTGAGGTGTGTACTGGAAGCATTTTCGTTTCGTTGTCCAGCTGTTAAATGTATGCCTTTGTTAGACAGCTGATGGTTGTGCTTACTGTTCTACTTCATATACTAAAGTGGTAAAGAAATTAAATTACTGATAAACACTGAAACCTCAGAGGCTACACTCCCTGGACCATAGACGGGAGAGGTATGTCATTATCTATACCTGGAAAATCCTAAAAAGTATAGTTCGCAAATTACTCTCGAAAATATCAACCTACCGGCACGACAGGCGAGGAAGACTTTCTAAAATACTTCCACTGAAATATAAAGGCGCCATATATGTACAAACAGAGAGATCACCATAGACATCTGGGGCCCAAGCCTCTACAACACCTTGCTAGTTATCACCAGAAACAGCTCGGGATGTACGGTAGAGAAGGTCAAGAGTGTACTGGACAAGTAAGTTTGTATCCACTTTTTTGTATCACGTCGGTAAAACTTACCACATGAAACTATGTAATGTAAGTACTGAAATACGAATTGTATCGTCTTATGTAATATCAACCCACTGGGGTCTGAGTAAGAGCCTTTGTGACCCCCTGTAATCCTTCTACGCTACCGCTCACAGGATGAGCATGGGGTGCACAATAAACTTGCCGGGGACACCGGTACAAATGAAATGGACGAGTGCCTACAAAGTGCACCAGACCAGCCAGGCTGTCGGGGCTACGTGGGCCTGAGGGCAGCCGCTTCCAGAAGCTGGTCGATCAAGGACTCATTCCAACAGCAAAGGCTTAGCCAGGGTTGTGGGGGTGAAGGCCCCGCCGAAGACTCACCAGGTACTGAATAAGTTTGCAGCTTCGCTATACCTGCTTTTGACGAGGAGTGAATTTTCTGACAAGTGTGGCGTAGTTTAGGCTAGAGCGAGTGGATCGTTGGAAGAGGATAATATTACAGGATTCTTCACCTTGTCCAAAGCTGGTGGTGGTAAGGGATCTGAGGCGTCTAGATTACTTATGGCCTTTGTGATGATGTACGACATGGGCAGTGAATGTGATGGGTGTGTCGTAATATGACGCCAAGCGTGGCTGAAGTTTGGTTCAGTGGAAGAGCTTGACCACCCGGGGTTATGGGAAGGTTATGAGTTATGAGTGATACCGATGATTTTTTTTATACTGGCTGTTACGTATACATGATAATCCCTGAGTGTCCTGCACCACACAGAAGGTACACCACACACGTCTGTATAGAACATATAGAAACACTTCTAGCTTTCTATAAACGATAGATTCCAGAGTCACATCACATGACGTACCCTCACCGTCATGACGTACCCTCACCGTCCCGGGACAGCCCACTGCGCGGTCTTTACATCCCAACAGTAAATCGTCTCACATTTCACGGGTGAAGGAGGTGAGCCGTACAGAAACACAGGCCACCTGCCACCACAATTCCCCCTGGAAGGTTGAAGACCTTACCCACCAACGTGGTAATAACAGACGCCGAGGATAACACTACACATTATTACCGGGTCTCTCTCTCTCTCTCTCATGCAGGAGGGTGATGTGTGGGGGCCATGTGTCACCTTACTGACCCATTTGTTTGTGACGGTCTGCATGATATTAATCTGGACCGTCATGTGCCTTGGCTGGCTGTGTTAAGGCTTGGCTGGCTGTGTTGGGGGACTAGCTGTCATTGTTGGGGGCTATTGGTGGCTATGCTAGGACCTGCTTTGGCTGTTTTGTGAGGGTGGGATAGGTCTGGTTAGCTATGTTATCTCAGGTTTGGTTAGCTGTGCAATGTCTGGTTGGGTGCCGCTTGGCCGTGTTGGGATGTGGTTGATTCTGTTGGAGTCTGGCTGACTCTACTGGGGTCGAATTTGACTGTTCTAGGTTGTGAGGCCCGGGCGATGTTCGTAAGATGTGATGGTCGTGTGTGCTGGGTTGTGATGTGCGTATAACGCTGAACCTCAGCATGGATGCTAACTCCTTCACGAGGGTGGTGATTCTCTCTCTCTCTCTCTCTCTCTCTCTCTCTCTCTCTCTCTCTCTCTCTCTCTCTCTCTCTCTCTCTCCCTCTCTCTCTCTCTCTCTCTCTCTCTCTCTCTCTCTCTCTGTGCGTGTCACGTAATCATCTACCTGTCACTTTAACGACTTACGTGCCTCGTTAAATATGTACAAAAAAAATAATGTCTATCAACGCTCATATCCTGTTTCATCATGAGAGGAAACACAAATATACATCACGTATATAAATAGAGGCAGCATACTTTCCTCCTCCTCCTCCCTCATGAACTCACACACACATACACACACACACACACACACACACACACACACACACACACACACACACACACACACACACCAGCTGGTGGTGCATTGTTTACATCCGAACAGCTGATGCGTGGCAGCATCTGAATCGCTGGGCAGAAATTTGAGCAGCGTTCACGGTGGGCTGGTGCAGTGTGTGGCGGGGTCACAACATGCCCACACTGTACCCTGTGGCTGAGGTCTGGGTCGAGGGCAGGTTGTGACCCTGAGAGAGGCTTGGGACGGGGCAATATAACTCTGAAATGATGAAACAGTAATGACACACAGGTACTTTAACCCCTTCAACATGATGATAAGATCCAATAGGACGATAGCACGACCCTTGAACACGTCGGTACGACCGTTGAGCACGACGGTAGAACCTTTAAGCACGATGTTACCATCCTTGAACACGACGGTACGACCCTTGAACACGACGGTACGACCCTTGAACACGACGGTACGACCCTTGAACACGTCGGTACGACCCTTGAGCACAACGATACGACCCTTGAACACGACGGTACGACCCTTGAACACGACGGTACGACCCTTGAACACGACGGTACGACCCTTGAACACGTCGGTACGACCCTTGAGCACAACGATACGACCCTCGAACACAACGGTGCAACCCTTGAAAACAACGGTACGACCCTTGAACACGACGGTACGACCCTTGAACACGTCGGTACGACCCTTGAGCACAACGATACGACCCTCGAACACAACGGTGCAACCCTTGAAAACAACGGTACGACCCTTGAACACGACGGTACGACCCTTGAACACGACGGTACGACCCTTGAACACGACGGTACGACCCTTGAACACGTCGGTACGACCCTTGAACACGACGGTACGACCCTTGAACACGACGGTACGACCCTTGAACACGACGGTACGACCCTTGAACACGACGGTACGACCCTTGAACACGACGGTACGACCCTTGAACACGACGGTACGACCCTTGAACACGACGGTACGACCCTTGAACACGACGGTACGACCCTTGAACACGTCGGTACGACCCTTGAACACGACGGTACGACCCTTGAACACGACGGTACGACCCTTGAACACGACGGTACGACCCTTGAACACGACGGTACGACCCTTGAACACGACGGTACGACCCTTGAACACGACGGTACGACCCTTGAACACGTCGGTACGACCCTTGAACACGACGGTACGACCCTTGAACACGACGGTACGACCCTTGAACACGACGGTACGACCCTTGAACACGACGGTACGACCCTTGAACACGACGGTACGACCCTTGAACACGACGGTACGACCCTTGAACACGACGGTACGACCCTTGAACACGACGGTACGACCCTTGAACACGACGGTACGACCCTTGAACACGACGGTACGACCCTTGAACACGACGGTACGACCCTTGAACACGACGGTACGACCCTTGAACACGACGGTACGACCCTTGAACACGACGGTACGACCCTTGAACACGACGGTACGACCCTTGAACACGACGGTACGACCCTTGAACACGACGGTACGACCCTTGAACACGACGGTACGACCCTTGAACACGACGGTACGACCCTTGAACACGACGGTACGACCCTTGAACACGACGGTACGACCCTTGAACACGACGGTACGACCCTTGAACACGACGGTACGACCCTTGAACACGACGGTACGACCCTTGAACACGACGGTACGACCCTTGAACACGACGGTACGACCCTTGAACACGACGGTACGACCCTTGAACACGACGGTACGACCCTTGAACACGACGGTACGACCCTTGAACACGTCGGTACGACCCTTGAACACGACGGTACGACCCTTGAACACGACGGTACGACCCTTGAACACGACGGTACGACCCTTGAACACGACGGTACGACCCTTGAACACGACGGTACGACCCTTGAACACGACGGTACGACCCTTGAACACGACGGTACGACCCTTGAACACGACGGTACGACCCTTGAACACGACGGTACGACCCTTGAACACGACGGTACGACCCTTGAACACGACGGTACGACCCTTGAACACGACGGTACGACCCTTGAACACGACGGTACGACCCTTGAACACGACGGTACGACCCTTGAACACGACGGTACGACCCTTGAACACGACGGTACGACCCTTGAACACGACGGTACGACCCTTGAACACGACGGTACGACCCTTGAACACGACGGTACGACCCTTGAACACGACGGTACGACCCTTGAACACGACGGTACGACCCTTGAACACGACGGTACGACCCTTGAACACGACGGTACGACCCTTGAACACGACGGTACGACCCTTGAACACGACGGTACGACCCTTGAACACGACGGTACGACCCTTGAACACGACGGTACGACCCTTGAACACGACGGTACGACCCTTGAACACGACGGTACGACCCTTGAACACGACGGTACGACCCTTGAACACGACGGTACGACCCTTGAACACGACGGTACGACCCTTGAACACGACGGTACGACCCTTGAACACGACGGTACGACCCTTGAACACGTCGGTACGACCCTTGAACACGACGGTACGACCCTTGAACACGACGGTACGACCCTTGAACACGACGGTACGACCCTTGAACACGACGGTACGACCCTTGAACACGACGGTACGACCCTTGAACACGACGGTACGACCCTTGAACACGACGGTACGACCCTTGAACACGACGGTACGACCCTTGAACACGACGGTACGACCCTTGAACACGACGGTACGACCCTTGAACACGACGGTACGACCCTTGAACACGACGGTACGACCCTTGAACACGACGGTACGACCCTTGAACACGACGGTACGACCCTTGAACACGACGGTACGACCCTTGAACACGTCGGTACGACCCTTGAACACGACGGTACGACCCTTGAACACGACGGTACGACCCTTGAACACGACGGTACGACCCTTGAACACGACGGTACGACCCTTGAACACGACGGTACGACCCTTGAACACGACGGTACGACCCTTGAACACGACGGTACGACCCTTGAACACGACGGTACGACCCTTGAACACGACGGTACGACCCTTGAACACGACGGTACGACCCTTGAACACGACGGTACGACCCTTGAACACGTCGGTACGACCCTTGAACACGACGGTACGACCCTTGAACACGACGGTACGACCCTTGAACACGACGGTACGACCCTTGAACACGACGGTACGACCCTTGAACACGACGGTACGACCCTTGAACACGACGGTACGACCCTTGAACACGACGGTACGACCCTTGAACACGACGGTACGACCCTTGAACACGACGGTACGACCCTTGAACACGACGGTACGACCCTTGAACACGACGGTACGACCCTTGAACACGACGGTACGACCCTTGAACACGACGGTACGACCCTTGAACACGACGGTACGACCCTTGAACACGACGGTACGACCCTTGAACACGACGGTACGACCCTTGAACACGACGGTACGACCCTTGAACACGACGGTACGACCCTTGAACACGACGGTACGACCCTTGAACACGACGGTACGACCCTTGAACACGACGGTACGACCCTTGAACACGACGGTACGACCCTTGAACACGACGGTACGACCCTTGAACACGACGGTACGACCCTTGAACACGACGGTACGACCCTTGAACACGACGGTACGACCCTTGAACACGACGGTACGACCCTTGAACACGACGGTACGACCCTTGAACACGACGGTACGACCCTTGAACACGACGGTACGACCCTTGAACACGACGGTACGACCCTTGAACACGTCGGTACGACCCTTGAACACGACGGTACGACCCTTGAACACGACGGTACGACCCTTGAACACGACGGTACGACCCTTGAACACGACGGTACGACCCTTGAACACGACGGTACGACCCTTGAACACGTCGGTACGACCCTTGAACACGACGGTACGACCCTTGAACACGACGGTACGACCCTTGAACACGACGGTACGACCCTTGAACACGACGGTACGACCCTTGAACACGACGGTACGACCCTTGAACACGACGGTACGACCCTTGAACACGACGGTACGACCCTTGAACACGACGGTACGACCCTTGAACACGACGGTACGACCCTTGAACACGACGGTACGACCCTTGAACACGACGGTACGACCCTTGAACACGACGGTACGACCCTTGAACACGACGGTACGACCCTTGAACACGACGGTACGACCCTTGAACACGACGGTACGACCCTTGAACACGACGGTACGACCCTTGAACACGACGGTACGACCCTTGAACACGACGGTACGACCCTTGAACACGACGGTACGACCCTTGAACACGACGGTACGACCCTTGAACACGACGGTACGACCCTTGAACACGACGGTACGACCCTTGAACACGACGGTACGACCCTTGAACACGACGGTACGACCCTTGAACACGACGGTACGACCCTTGAACACGACGGTACGACCCTTGAACACGTCGGTACGACCCTTGAACACGTCGGTACGACCCTTGAACACGACGGTACGACCCTTGAACACGACGGTACGACCCTTGAACACGACGGTACGACCCTTGAACACGACGGTACGACCCTTGAACACGTCGGTACGACCCTTGAACACGACGGTACGACCCTTGAACACGACGGTACGACCCTTGAACACGACGGTACGACCCTTGAACACGACGGTACGACCCTTGAACACGACGGTACGACCCTTGAACACGACGGTACGACCCTTGAACACGACGGTACGACCCTTGAACACGACGGTACGACCCTTGAACACGTCGGTACGACCCTTGAACACGTCGGTACGACCCTTGAACACGACGGTACGACCCTTGAACACGTCGGTACGACCCTTGAACACGACGGTACGACCCTTGAACACGACGGTACGACCCTTGAACACGACGGTACGACCCTTGAACACGACGGTACGACCCTTGAACACGACGGTACGACCCTTGAACACGACGGTACGACCCTTGAACACGTCGGTACGACCCTTGAACACGACGGTACGACCCTTGAACACGACGGTACGACCCTTGAACACGACGGTACGACCCTTGAACACGACGGTATGACCCTTGAACACCTCGGTACGACCCTTGAACACGACGGTACGACCCTTGAACACCTCAGTACGACCCTTGAACACGACGGTACGACCCTTGAACACCTCGGTACGACCCTTGAACACGTCGGTACGACCCTTGAACACGACGGTACGACCCTTGAACACGACGGTACGACCCTTGAACACGACGGTACGACCCTTGAACACGACGGTACGACCCTTGAACACGACGGTACGACCCTTGAACACGACGGTACGACCCTTGAACACGACGGTACGACCCTTGAACACGACGGTACGACCCTTGAACACGACGGTACGACCCTTGAACACGACGGTACGACCCTTGAACACGACGGTACGACCCTTGAACACGACGGTACGACCCTTGAACACGACGGTACGACCCTTGAACACGACGGTACGACCCTTGAACACGACGGTACGACCCTTGAACACGACGGTACGACCCTTGAACACGACGGTACGACCCTTGAACACGACGGTACGACCCTTGAACACGACGGTACGACCCTTGAACACGACGGTACGACCCTTGAACACGACGGTACGACCCTTGAACACGACGGTACGACCCTTGAACACGACGGTACGACCCTTGAACACGTCGGTACGACCCTTGAACACGACGGTACGACCCTTGAACACGACGGTACGACCCTTGAACACGACGGTACGACCCTTGAACACGACGGTACGACCCTTGAACACGACGGTACGACCCTTGAACACGACGGTACGACCCTTGAACACGACGGTACGACCCTTGAACACGACGGTACGACCCTTGAACACGACGGTACGACCCTTGAACACGACGGTACGACCCTTGAACACGACGGTACGACCCTTGAACACGTCGGTACGACCCTTGAACACGTCGGTACGACCCTTGAACACGACGGTACGACCCTTGAACACGACGGTACGACCCTTGAGCGTGATTGTCTCACCTCTGCAACACGGGTTCTTACGGCATGTTTTCCCCAAGCAGGAGAGCCACGGGCCTCACCGCACCAAGGGCGGCCGCTGAAAGTGACGTCAGGTGATGGCTGTTTCGCCTTTGTTTACATCGTAATGTCGTGGCTGACCGCAAGATGTCTCTGCTGTAGGCTCAAGTACACTCGGCTGTCCATGACAAAAAAAAATGACTAAAGAAAATGTTCTGTGTAGCTGCTTACATCACCTAGATTCATGATACTGAGACTGAAATGACGTCCTGTGATCCGTGAGATAAGAGTGGTAACCTACTATGAAGTAATTAGCACAAGGACCCGTGGTTGACATTATGAAAGGCAGGCAACGAAGAGACAGGTTCTAGCTACCAACATTCTGTGGCTATAAATAACATGGAGACATAAAAACGTTACAGACACTGTAAACATTTTACCAGAATGTGATAAACAAGAAATACTTGATGGGACGATAATGGCAAGTATATTATATAATCATAAGACATTATGAGAAAGTTACGATGAGTGAAGCGAGCCACTGAGGAGTGTGTAGCTAGGCTGGGAGGCTGGCTGGGAGGGTGTGTGTGTGTGTGTGTGTGAGGGAACACTGTAGACAAAGATCCAGGGTTTGCTTGGAGTGACATTCAGAGGCAGGCCGCCCCGGCCACACCCTCACACCAACCAACACTCGCACCAACACTTTCACGTACACCACCCGACGAGGGGCAGTGTATACCACCCTGTACACTGCCTGACGGAAGGTAGTCTATACCACCCGATGGTGTGTGTGTGTGTGTGTGTGTGATTAATACTTGTGTGTTGCGGGGAGAGAGTTTTACACTCGTGTTGCCCCGTCTCTCAACCTTATTTATGAGTACCACGACTTTACTTTTATGCACACACACACACACACACACACACACACACACACACTAACATAAACCAATAACACGTTTAACAACTAGCCCCGAGGGGAGGATGAACACCTGAATTTGTTGTAGGCCAACTGCCGTGCCCAGAATTCGAACCCGGGCGGCCCCGTGCGTGAAGTATGGTCAGATCAGCTAACTTCTACATCAGAAAGCCCTTGATGACCAGTTTGTATTGTGCGATGATAGGGAGTTTTACACTCGTGGAGCCCCATCTCTCGAACATTCTCTACTACCATAAAGCTTGTCAAACTTCTGTATGCCGTCCACATTCACGATTTCGTCAGTCATTCCATTCTTCCACCACCAGGATATTATACAAGTACTTCTTTACATCAAGTCTGACAACTTTTTTGGTTAATTTCACGTTATAACCTCTAGCTGTTGTCTTTGAAGAACTGTTCACTGTTGACTTCATCAAACTGGTTCAAAGAGTGAAAGGTCGTGATCAAGTTTGTAATTACTTATTTGTACTGCACGAAAAGGTTGTTTTTCACTCATGGGGTCCATCTCTTGAATATTATTCACAATCACATAACTTATTAAACATACGCATATTGCCAGCATAAGCATGTCTACTGTCATTCAATTCTATTCGTCCACCTATCTTGCACTTAAAAGTACTAATCCGAATTTTAGAAAAAAAAATTCTTGCGTAGTTTTATGTTGTCTCTGGTTCTTCTATCTCTACATCTCTCGAACACCTGTTTACTTTTCATGTCATCAATCTACTTTTAAAAACTTAAAGGTTGTAATCAGGTCACCATTCACTCTTCTCTCTTCCACAATAAGCAAATCTAAAGCCTTTAGTTTTTCCATGTAAATCATCTCTCTCAATTTTTGTACCATCTTTGTTGCTCTCCTCTGGTTCTTCTCTATTAGCTCCTTGAGAGAGATACGCTAGTTTTGACCTTATGTATTATGTGAATACCTTGTTCACTATTTTCTTATACATGAGCTTGAATTCAATTCCAATATATGACAGCAAACACTTGGTCTCCGCAACTGTTCTCCTAAGGTGGGACTGGCGACTAGCTGTGGACGATGTCGGCTCCCACGTCTTTCTCACATACAAAGAGTCCTGCAAGGTATAATCATATTGAAGCCTTCTTTTGCTGTGAGCAATCCTCATTACACTCACTAGGGTTTAACTTCATTCAGCACGTATCAGACCAACCCAGGAGTTTGTCAGGATCCCCTTGTAAAGTGATGCAATCCTCAATGCTCTTCACTTCCCTCGCGACATTTACATCATTGGCAAACATATTCGATCATTTCCATAGATCAAGAAGAGTAATGGTTCGAAAAGGGAATCCTACGGCACTCCACTGGTGACCCCAGTCCATTTTGAGAAGGCTCCTCTGACATGCTTCCATTGTTTCCCTCCACTAAGATACTCATATCCACTGCAGGAGTATCCCCCTTACTCCTGTCTCTTTATCCACTTTCAAATGCTTTCTGGCAGTCTACATACAAACAACCAACCTTCCAATTTTCCTAAGACAAAGCTCACTCTCTCGTAGAAAGACATCTCTTTGGTTTCTGTGTGTGTGTGTGTGTGTGTGTGTGTGTGTGTGTGTGTGTGTGTGTGTGTGTGTGTGTGATGCACATATACTAACACACGAGCCAACTATACCGCCACATTCCGAACATGACGGACAACACCAACTCTCGACACAAATAAGTCATGACCCAGCTAAGTGTTCACACAGGAGCAGCCTGGGCGTGGCCTCCACGGGCACGGCTGACCTGGGGTAAGAGGCAAAAACATGGACGTCATTTATCGGGTCCTCATTACTTAGGTGAAATACTCATTGCCACAGTGTAAGGGGGGGGGGGGACAATGGGCGTTCCTCTGGGTGGTAATAACAGGCGTGGCTTAGGGGGCACTAATGAGCATGATTCAAAGGACAAGAGGGCGTAGTGTGCGGGGCAGCACTGGTCGTGGTTCAAGGGTAATGGTCGTGTCTTAAAGAGCAAAAAATGGGTGTAGTTAATGGGGTAACAAAGACCTTATGGGGTATCAGCAGGTTTGGCTTAATGTTTAGCGGTGAGGGCGGCCCATGATGTTACTGATTGTGGTTCATAGCTCGGAAATGGTCGTAAATAAAGGAGTAATGTCACATGTAACACGAGGGGCTCCTATGGAACGCCCACCTCACCTCCTGCACCTACACCAACGCCACGGGATCCTGCCAGCCTCACCTTCTTACCTGCACCAGTTAGTATAGCCCATCATCACGATACTAACCTGGTAAGCGGTGTGATGTTACTCACGCTTCTGTACCCCTTCCTCAGTCCTCGCCATGCTAAAAGAGGTTAGGACATGTAATAACAGGACACCAGGAAAATGGGCAGCACAGAGGACAGCTTGTGGGCTAATACTGGGCGTGTCGCCGTCAAGATGTAGTACTGCTTTTACCTTAAGGAGTAACGACAGATCTAGCGAGGGAGTAAGGGATGTTGACATACGTATCTCAATGGGTAAAGGAATGATGTGACGGAAGCTGTGCACGTAAAGAGTGGTGTGTGTGTGTGTGTGTGTGTGTGTGTGTGTGTGTGTGTGTGTGTGTGTGTGTGTGTGTGTCAATATAGAGGGAAACGCTGCAAGAAAATCGTAATGTGAAGTCACTCCACATATAACCCAAGTTCACCACATCTGTGGCGAGCATCTCTCGTGCCTAACCTCTGGTGACCTAATGTTTCCCCACAGTTCCCAGTGACAATGTGATTATTATCTGTGATATACTGTTGGTTTTACGGGGAGAGAGTTTTACACTCGTGTTGCCCGGATTCTTAATCTTGTATATATTTAATATGGCTTTACTTCTATGTATTTACACACACAGACACAGACACACACACACACACACACACACACACACACACACACACACACACGGACATACAGGTCAAGGCCACACGGCTCCCACATACAATACCATTCACAAAATCTGATTTTGTTTACGTTATGACATGTAGTCCATCATCACTGCTGACACTGGACATGACGTACATCTTCATGCTATACGATGTTTGCCTTACGTTCAACGTTCTCGCTTTAATTGATCAAGTGATTAACGTTAGCCCAGAGTGATGGCAAGAACACCCCATCATCCTCCTACATAACTGAGGTTCCGTCTACAGTGATTATGTTTCTCATAATTCTCTCCTCTGGTATTGATTCTGTCCGACATCTGGACACGGAGGAGAGAACACCTCACCTCAGCGTGCCTGTAGTCCTGGACAAAATCATATGTGAATGGCGTATGGGCGCGAGGCTGCGTATTCATCTCCATGAACATGACGGTACGACCCTTAAAAACGACAGCACGACCCTTTAGTACGCCATCACGGCCCTACGGCACGACGGTACAACCTTCAAACACGGCAGGACCGTCCTTGAACACGACGGTACAATCTTTGAATACGCCAGCACGGCCCTCGAGCACGACGGTACGAGTCTTGGGCATGACTGACAGATTGTTTTCCCAACACTTAAGATTAAGGTTAAGGTCATCATACCCAAGAGCCGCACCGTCGTCCTCATGGTTTAGAGTATGGTTCGAATCCCTGGAGCAGCAGTCGGTCCACACCCAACGCAGGTGTTCATCCTCCTCTTACGGCTGGGCGATGAATGGGTACGTGGCTTAGGCTGTTTGTGTGTGTGTGTGTGTGTGTGTGTGTGTGTGTGTGTGTGTGTGTGTGTGTGTCCAATCATCAGCTCAGCCCCACAATAATATCCTCAGTAGACTTCTGCCATAACCAACATCACACACGCTCACCGGAAGTTGAATTCAAAACGGCGGTAATGCTACGGACGGCCCACTCCACTCCCTCACCATCCGCTCTCTCTCTCTCTCTCTCTCTCTCTCTCTCTCTCTCTCTCTCTCTCTCTCTCTCTCTCTCTCTCTCTCTCTCGTTTCTAGTATGTCTCTTACGCGTCTGTTCCTGCCGCTACCTAGCTAACGTAGGAAACGACGATCAAGCACAAAAGAAAAGAAAGATATGTAACAGAGAGAGAGAGAGAGAGAGAGAGAGAGAGAGAGAGAGAGAGAGAGAGAGAGAGAGAGAGAGAGAGAGAGAGAGAGAGTTGCTAAACTGTGTGTGTGGATGAGGTCACAACGCGAGTGAAAAAGTCACCTTTGACGAAGGCTGCATCGCTGGGAGTACAGTCTCGCTATACAACCACCCACTCCAGGGGAACCCATTCCTCCCCAGCTACTGGAAGCAGCTCAGCCTCGGGCTGTAGGAGCCTATGGCTAGAGGGCGTGGGTGACACCAGGAGCCTTTCACAGCAAGAGAGATCCTGTGGTAATTACAGGTAAATACAGAGGAAAGCAAACCGGCCAACATTCACACAATACACAGACTGCAAGCTTTGACCACACCCTCACCTAAGACCGACTCTCCATCCCCAGGTCAAGCCACCTCGCGCCTCGTCAACATCACCAACCGAGCCAGCTACAGACACAGTGAGTTATATAACCCTCTCTTCTCCCCCCACACGCTGCAGGCCTCATAATGCAGGAGAACACGCTCACACGTAAAACACTCTCCACCATCAGCGATCCCAGAACGAATCCAAATTCAGAACACCACCATCATCTACCTCATCACTGGATCAGCAAACACTACGAACCATGACACTAAAAGCAACCAACTCTAGCGGACAGTAAAGAGATGTGCACACCTGCCACACCACCCTAGCTCTCTCACGTAAAACACTATTCTAATCCGAAACCAACAACATCCCTCCCCACCCCATAAAGAACACACAAACAGACTCATGAAACACCACTCAAAAATTAGCCACAAACCACCCACACCCCTACACAGGACAATCATGAAAAACCTATACAATAGCCACCAAAAAAAAAAAAAAAAGACTGCTCGCCCACCCTTCACTCCCACTGACATTCAAAAGGCAATTAAAACCATAAAAACTGTGCAACAGACCCTATCAATATAACGCACTTCTACATAAAACGCTTCGGCCCAAATGCAATCCACGTACGAGCAGACACTTCCAACTTCACCTGGCTACATGGCAGAGCCAAGTATCTGGACAATTACCCACTGAACCCACTGTGGGACCCTCCAAGCCACCCAGTTCCCTTTCCTCCTATCACCATACATCATGACCACCGCCAGGATACAAACTCATCGAAAAAAAGAATGTCTCATTCTCACGCACACACCACGGCTTCATAACCCATCACTCCATTACCACGCGTAGATGGCTCCGACCAACCACAACACCTTTGGGTGGCAACAGACATCAAAAAGCATTCGACCCTGTCCCTCGACACATCCTCACACAGAAGATAATCGACACCAGTCACCAGAAATGCGGCAAAAATTAGTTGGACAACTTCATAGCTGGTCCCAATGCCAGATACATTCACAAAACCTGTGCCTCCCAAACCCCCAGACTCTACAATGGGGTCCACCCGGGGAGCAATTCTTTCTGTAACCCTTCAATCACTTCCTACATGACCTTTCATCACCCCCCTCCCCTCCAGACCACAATGTAAAGTTCCTGTCATATGCACATGATCTCACAATCACATGACAGTACCATGACACTACTCGAGCAATAATAAACATCTAACATAACATCACACAATGGAACATACTGGCTTACGCAAGAGGGATTGTCTACAACCCAGTAAAAATCCACCATTACACCCTTACCTCCGAATACTTTATGAATTCAACCTGTCGCCCACTGTGTGTGCCCCTGGATAATCAAACATTTACACTCGCTCCACACAACTCCAATCATACAGGGTATCACACATGACGCACCCACCCATGACATTTACTCCCAACACTACATATAACAACACAAAGGCCATAAGCAAAATAAACGCCCTCCGAACAAATGAACTGTCAAAACAAACGTTTCTCTCTGAAATACCTACTACAGTCGTCACTTATTGTGTCCCACCACGTCCCCAGCACCACCAGTAGCAGCAGAACACATAGCATTGCATCATCAAGTATGATATCATCTTGATCAGCAATCAGAAGGGTCATGACCCAAGGAGAGCCACTACCTAGGTCACCGGAGGTCAAGACCCAAGGGCAACCACCTGCTGGGTCACCAGAGGTCATGACCCTGGGACAGCCATTACCAAAGTCAGCCCAGGGCACGACCACAGTGATGAAGCCACTATCAGAATCTCCACAGGTCATGACCACCGAGGAATTAATACCAAGGTCGCTGCCTCGGCGCTTCCATTACCTGAATGAACACAGGTCACGAATTTTAGCTTAGCCATTATCCAAGTCACCACAGGTCACGACCCATGCCGCATCCATTCCCAGAATCACCAGTTCCACCGTGGATCAAAGGTCAAGACCCGAGGGCGTACATCACCCGGATGATCATATGAATAACAGAAGTGGGAGTTCACACGGGCAGTGGACTGACTCCGCGGCTGTTTCCTACTTCCGTGTCCTGGTGAGCACCCAACCCTGGGTGATCCTGGGGAGCACCCAGTCTAGGGTGATCCTCGGGTGCACCCCGAACTAAGGTGATGCTGGGGTACGGTGTCAGGAACCATGGTACAGCAGAGCTGAGTCTGCCACAATTGTATGCCAATGACGGTGTCCTCATTACGTCACTATACCAGCAGTTGTGTGGAACACGAGGTGGCTCATGTGTGTTCAGATGGTGGACGATGAAAGTAAATACACGACAAAAGTAAGAACCATGTCTTTGAATGAGACGAGAAGTCTGGGTTCAGGTACGTGGGAGTCATGAACATGATGGTAAGGGAAAGCTGAAGGTGACGCCAAAGTCATGCCAGAGAGGAAAATTATAGGTACAGCGAGAAGTCTGGTGAAGAGGAACAAATTAAGTGTTGAGCGAGGCAAGAATCATCCATGATGGAGTGCCTTAAGTCTTCCTGGGTCGAGAGAAGAAAATGAATAGTACTGGCGATGGATAACAGTCATCAGGCAAGAAACAGGAGAACGGATACAGAATCAAGATGTGGGAGACACGCGCCGCCAAGAAATCCCTAGAGAGGCGCATGTGTGCCACCTGCTGATATGGTATGATGTAGGTGGACATGCCACATTACCGGGAGGAGAGGCAGATCAAGTGAGAGATGACATCATCATACTGTAGTGACTGAACGTTCATCACAAGGAGGACAGCAGTTATTACTAGGAGGACAACATTTCAAATGATCAAATGATGTTAGGGATTAGTTGTTGATCGTGTGTAGTCTAGTGGGGTCGTTGTGTGTGTGAGGGTAGAGGCGTGAATGAAGACGTTTCTCTCACATTATACATAATATGAAAAGTGAATAATCAAGAGACAATTTAATGATGTGCGAGAGTTTTTCACGTGGACGAAGCGGACACACGTGTGAGTAATGCTAAGAGGCTGTATGTACTTGATGACCCTCTTGTACATGAGAAGGCTGATGATACGAGGAGTGGTCGACACCCTTAGGGAAGACATTCACTACGTCACCGTAAGTCCAGACCTGTTGGCTGCCTCTCCCCGGGTCACACAACCGACGGCAGACCACTAAACTGGTCACACGAGCTCGCCACACTAGCAGCCGCTACTTCTGCTGAAGCTCATCTACACCTTGAGCACAGAGGTATGACCCTCGAGCACAGTAGTATGAGCCTTGAGCATGGCGATAAAACCCTTAAGAACGATGATGCGATCCTTTACCAAGACGGCATGACCCTTGACCACAAAGGTACAATCTTAAGCACTAAGGTACGATCCTTGAGGAAAACGGTACTATCTTTGTGTACGACTAAAGACCCTCGGGGATGAGAACCTTACTCTTAAAGGTCAGGTTAAAGGTCACACCATCCTACTAAAGTGTCGTCAGAGCCAGAGAGCATGGGAAGGATGGCAGCAATGAGTGACACGCAGAAAATAATGACACAAGTAGGGACGACAGTGACGGGAGGTCAAGATATAAAGATGATTAAAACACGGAAGGAAGACGATGACGAGGGACGCACGAGGGAGGCAGAGGTAATGTGGTGATGACAAGGATACACCAGGGAAGAGAGAGGCTGGATCCATAGAAGTGCGATGATGAGAGAAGACGACACGAACCGTTGGTGACAGATGAAGATAATGGCGGGTCCAGCCCAGTGCTTGTAATTATCTACTTGTACTGCACTACCCCACAACACCCATACCTCCTCCTCTACCCCCACAACACCTGCCTGACACCTCATGGTCGACGTATGTTCCCTGTGGGGGCGGGCCACTCTACGTACAAAACAGGTGGGTGAAGGTCCGCTTGAGTGAGGGAAGGCCAGGATTGTTCAGGGAAGGCTGCTGTAGCTGTCTTGTTGTACACTTGGCTACGCTTGCTTTCGGTAAGTCATGAGCAGGCTGGAGAGGGCGTGGCTACCCGCAGGGGTAACTAGTGGAGGCTAACGGCGTACACCTCCCGTGGGTCTACTGCCCACACTCGCGGTTTACGGCCGTAACCTTATCGCTGGCAAGTTTCCCGTCTGTAAACCTTCTACCTTCCAAAAGAATAATGACAATACGGCACGAAGCTTTATACATTCCGTAGCTCAAGGATTTGACGGATGGCACGAAATTCAACTTGTTCCTAAGGTAATGCCTCGACGCTCCGAAATCCAAATCAAAAAGTGCGAGAACTCCCTACACATAACTAACAGTAAACCTAGTCGTCACCGCCCTTATGCATCACATTCCCATGGGAAGCCTTCACCATGAGAAGCGGTATCATGCAGTGGGATGACGTGACCAACCTGGCATTAGTACAGGACCGGTGACGCGGGTCTGGCTGACGTGAACTGCCGCCGGGGGTATAGGCCCCCAGGGGCAACCCGGCAACACTGTGGGAAACACAGCTGCAACCACATGCAGACACACACACACACGTAAATACGTAGCTAATCAGACGGGTCATACGTGCCGCACAGAGATAGGTGATGAACAGACAGGTCTGACGGATATACCTATACAGTATGAACACAACTGACGCCATCTCCGGAGGCTGCTCGGGTCAGCAGCGTCCGTGCCTGAGTCCGTCAGTGGTCAGCGGAGCCCCGAGAGGCTGGCCGTCAGCTGGTCCTGCGCGCCTCACGCCCCGCCCGCCACACCAGGTAATGCGCTTATCTCCTGCTGGGAACTTTAATGAACCAGTTCAGTGCTCGGTTATTTGTTACCTTCTGCCCCTTGCTCGTGAGGTCGTTAACCTCTTGAGCACGATGGTACGACCCTCGAACACGATGGTACGACCCTTTAGCACGATGGTACGACCCTCAAGCACGACAGTACGACCCTCAACACGATGGTACGACAGCCACGCAATCATAAACTAGTGTCGCACCGTCGTGCTTCAGGCTCTACTGGTCGTGATCAAGAGTCGTACTGTCGTGGTCAAAGGATTAAGATTTCCTGATTGTGAAGACCATTTGTGAATTCCTGATTGTGAATTCACAATCTTGTATCAGTTGTCCGCAGCTGCCCAGATGTAGATGGTTGTGGAAACCACAACACGGGACAAATTCTTCACCACAAACATCCTCTTTATACATCGTTAATTCATCGTATACAGCCTCAGGGTCCCTCTCATGGGGCACCTGCTGCTTCAAAGCAGCGGTCCAATCTAGAGCAGGGGAACAATAAACTCCTTCGGAGTGAGAATCTCCTCAGTGACCCAGTTCTCCTTGTGGTTGACTGACGAACGATGAAACAACCTTGGCCAAGGTGACCTTCCACTCATAAGCAATGGTCCAACGACACCTCTTATATCTATATCTATATCTATCTATCTATCTATCTATCTATCTATATATATATATATATATATATATATATATATATATATATATATATATATATATATACACGATAAGTTCCCAAGTGCACTTTCGTGTAATTATCACATCATCAGGGGAGATACAAGAAAGAAATATGTCAGTTGATACACAACGAAAAGACGTAGCTAGGACGCCATTTGGTGTGTGTGTGTGTGTGTGTATATATATATATATATATATATATATATATATATATATATATATATATATATATATATATATATATACACACAAACATACACAAACATACACAACACACACACACACACACACACACACACACACACACCTCACAGCACCAATTACAGTGTAAATGTTGGGGTCATTGTAGAATTATACTGGAGTTGCAGAACCCGTATCAGACCAGACCCGCTGGTGGACACAGTGCAACACTCCTCTCCTCCCACTAAGGTCTCCATTCCTCATAAGCTACGTGTTACTGACACCTGAAGACCAGGTCCTTCATACTTGGCCCTGGGGGACGTTACAAGACCATTGTCCTCAGTACTCCGCCCGCATCATTTTAAGACACTGGAGGTACCTAATACTTCCTGCTGATGTTATCTACAGACCACAATCTCAACATCACACACTATCAACCATTGGGCGTCCGGCACACAAGACACACACGTCACCAAGCACAGTAACTTCATCCCTCAGCTGGTCTGGTCTTACGTGATAGTGAGGCGTAACACACACTGTCAGCATATAACAATACAAAGATGGAGTTACCGACGAACTAGTGTGTGTGTGTGTGTGTGTGTGTGTGTGTGTGTGTGTGTGTGTGTGTGAAATATCTTAAAAGTCAATCTTTGATGTCAAGTTAAACAAGTCATAAGAATAACGAGGAAGAGTCTTACTAAACGTGTCTAACCACTTGATCTAGTCATAGACGGCACGCCGACCCTTGCGTATGGTGGTGTGACCTGTGACCTGACCCTCGAGGGATACTTCGAAGATCACGCTATCGTACACCACAGGTCACACTGTCATACTCAGGGAGTTCAACACGCGTGTGTAACAGGTGTAGCGAGCTGTCGTGTGTGAGTGTAGTGTAGCGAGTGTGACACAAGTACGACAGTACACACATACATACATACATCCCTCCCTCCCTCCGTCCTCAGGCACAGGTCATACCAGTCCCTCGCTCACCGCCGCCGGGGGTCATACCGGGAAGCAGACACAAGGCAGGCTCAGTGGGATGACGTTACCTGATCCTGCAAGAAATGTCACAACAACTTATCGTTAATAACAAGATACCTGAAATTGTAAGTTTGTATCCACTTTTTTGCACCACGTCCGTAAAACTTACCATATGAAACTATGTAATGTGTGTACTGAAATACGAATTGTATCGTCTTATGTAATATCAACCCACTGGGGTCTGAGTAAGAGCCTTTGTGACCTCTGTAATCCTTTTGCGCTACCGCTCACAGGATGAGCATGGGATGCACAATAAACTGGCTGGGGACACCAGTACAAATCATATCACTGTTCTCCATGTGGCTGACCCTGGGCCAGGCCGGGAAGGCGAGGGTGGGGGGTGCAAAGGTAAGCTGTACAGGGATACACACATGCACGTTCTCGTGATCCTGAGCGACAGGCGAAGGGCCCTGACGGGAACCACATTATTAAAACTGTCTTTCGACTCGCGGTGCTCCAGTCACACAGTCTAACGTCATACAATCTACAATTTGCTACAAAGTCACACAGTCTATAATGAAGAAGGACTAGTGCGTGAGAACATGTTCTTCTCACGTGGCTGACACACAACACGTTGACTCCCTCCTATATCACCATTAATGTATCTAGCCAAGGTGTAGCGGAGGAAGTCAGGTCATCGTAATCATCTACTCCTACAGCACGGGCAGAAAGCTCGACACTCGTGGGACACCATCTCCCAGACTTTCTATGCCATTAAGGAGCTTTTTAAAACCTTTGTAAACTATCATCACCCACTGCCTCATGGGTCAGTGTATCCCAGCCAGCCAGCCTAGCCAGCCAGCCAGCCAGCCAGCCAGCCAGCCTAGCCAGCCAGCCAGCAAGGCCAGCCAGCCTAGCCAGCCAGCCAGCCAGCCAGCCTAGCGGTGCACTAGTACTTCTTAACAACCTCTCAGGCAGGTTGGTCACCCGGCTTAGCGTCAAGGCTCTTGTATACTGTGGTGCTGCATCGCTTGTCGTACTGTTCACTGCTGTCACCATCGTCCAGCTGATCTACAAACTGGAAGGCTGTTACCAGATCTCTCTCTCTCTCTCTCTCTCTCTCTCTCTCTCTCTCTCTCTCTCTCTCTCTCTCTCTCTCTCTCTCTCTCTCTCTCCTCCGTGATGGACACCCTTAATATCTACTGCACAACCTCAGATCTCTTAATTCAGGTACCATCTTAGTTGCTCGCCTCTGTACCCTCTCCATCAGATCTCTGTGCTTCTCTGAGTTAGGTGACCAGACCTGTGAGGGATAATCCGGTTCTGGCCTGATGTATGATGGAGTGGATAATCTTACGAGCATGTCCTCGTCCATATATTTGAATGCTAATCTTATATTTGCCAGCAGACAGTTTGCCTCTTTCACAATTCTCATAATGTTTGGCTCAGGCGATGGATGAAGCACAAAGTCGACTCCCAAATCTCTCACATGCAGATTCCTGTCATCTATTTCCTTCTAAGCAATAATCACAACAAAGCCTTCTTCCTTCACGCTGTCACATCATCATCATCATCATCATCATCATCATCAACATCTTGCACCTAGTTGGCTTGAATCTCATCAAATATTTATTCAACCACCTTCTCCCAGGTTTACCCTGCAGGCTGACGCAATTTCATGTTCATTCTAAATTTCCCTCATGATCTTGGCATCGTCCGCAAACATGTTTATATACGATATGAATCCATCAAGCAAGTCATTTATGTACACCAAAAACAGCAGTGGGCCCAAGACCGAGGCCTGTGGCATGCCGCTTATAACCCCAGTCCACTTCGAGGATGCAGCTCTTCCCTGTGTTCATCGTTCCCTTCCAATAAGGTGGTCTCACATCCAGTCAGGGATCCCACCCCCATATTCCTGCCTGCAGAGCTATTTTTCCAATCAACCTCCGATGAGGCATTGTGTCAAAGGCTTTCTGGCAGTCCAAGAACACACAGGCAACCCATCCCTCGCTTCGATCTAAGCTGCAGCTCAGCCTATCATGGAATAATTAGAAGATTGGTTATGCATGACCACCTTTCCCCTACAGCCTCGTTGTCTCCCAGTTAAAAAGTTTCTCCTGTGCAAGCAGTCATTCAGCTGCTTCCTGATTATCATTTCTTATGTCTTATAGACCACACTTGTTAGCGAGACTGACTTGTAGTTCTGTAGGTGGGGCCACATGACTCCTACTGACGCTTCACCTGCCTCGCCTAACTCCCGTGCTACTAACACACGACCAATATATTTATAGATGGTTCCTCGCCATACTTAGTGGCATCTGTAACCACCGAATTCAAAAGCAGGTCGCCTCGCTGTAATCCTCGACTTAACATAAAGCAAACCTCACAAAAATCTTAAACTCCCAAGACTGGCTATACATTCATCTCTGAATGATAAAAAAAAAAAGTTAAATCATATTTCGTGTCTGAAGATGGAGATGGATCAATAAGCCCTTCTATTATACCTGCTCATTATAATGATGGATTAACGCCTAATATAATCAAGTTGGATACAATTATCGTGCCGCCCGTCAAATTAACCAAGAATTGGCTGATCATCCTGAGTCACTGCCTTCAACAACCTGCCTTCAAACACCTGTTACTGCCTCCAACACTTCCTGTCTCCACCACCTGTTACTGCCTCCAACACTTCCTGTCTCCACCACCTGTTACTGCCTCCAACACTTTCTGTCTCCACCACCTGTTACTGCCTCCAGCACTTCCTGTCTCCACCACCTTTTACTTCCTCCAACACTTCCTGTCTCCATCACCTGTTACTCCATCATAACACCTGACTGCCTCAAGTTTCCCTCGCTACATGTGATGGTAAACAACAAGGTAACTTCGTTAACAAGTTAACTTCGTTACAGGTTAACAGTTCTTCAGTTACATGATGGAAACATTACGTATCTACATGAATGACCAACGTAAGAGTTACGTCGGCTACAGTTCAGTATAAGGAAGTAAGAATGGCGGGAAATATCGCCTGGAACACAGAAAACAACATCAGTATAACGTATCACGGGCGAGGTTGAAATCATCTTCGCGAGTCGAATTAAGTTCCAGGTTAAACTCTTTTTCACAAGTCATAACTCAGACATAATCCAAGCTACAAAAATGCTCCTCTATAGCCCAAGTCTGACATCCATACAACTCATTATATGTCAAATCAAGTGACCCTTAGTTACGTGCAGTTGACCTCTTGTTATATAAGCCAGGATCTGCTCATGTATGGCGACCTCTGACAATATGGGTGAGCCTCCCTTCCCAACCCGACGTTCCCCTGTCCTGACCACTATCTTCTGACTCCCTCCTCTCCTCCCCACACTCTTCTGGCCTGTCACCTCCCTCTCCACATTTCCTCATTCCTCCCCCACACTCTTCTGCACCCTTCCCATATCTCCTGACCCTCCCCTGCCCTCCCTACATTGGAACTCTTCCCGTGCACACTTTCCTATAAAACATCGCGGGCAGTATATATATGCTCTATACCACACACAAAGTGCTCTCTTCCCAGCGTTTTCTTCCTGCCGGCGATGGAAAAGTAAGTGTGTGGGGGAGGTGGTTCCTGCTCTGCTATCCAGTCTCTGCTTCATACATAATCCACACTGCAGATAACCTGGTCATACACCATCAAGTCCACTATCATCTGTCCCTCCCAACACTCTCCTGAGCCTCCCATAAAGTGATCCCCTGGAAGGATGGCGGGTTAGCTTGGAGTCTGTCTCCCACACATCACACACACACACACACCTTCAGTACGATCATGAACCATGAAGGAAGAACAACATAATCAACATACATAACAGCTCTTAGCCTACCTTAACTACCCCCTTCCACACACACACACACACACACACACACACACACACACACACACACACACACACACACACACACACACACACACACACACACACACACACACACACACACACATACATACACACACACACACATACACACACACACACACACACACACACACACACACACACACACACACATTGGGCTCTGCGAGTGTAGAACTCTCTTCCCCGTGCTACAGAGGTCATCACACGCACACGCTCAGTGTACCCGGAGGTATATGAACAACTTATAAAAAAAATACAAATCCAACACAGTTCAATAAACCTACACAAACCATGTGTACATTCTACAACTACTGCTTTGCCCCTCCACCTCACTTTCCCTGTCCAACCTCCTCTTCTTCCCCAGTTAACCCCGTCTCACGTCTCCTCACCTCCACCTAACCTTATCCAACCTCATCTTCTCCCCAGCCAACCAGCTAGTGAAATGCAAGGTTGCAGTGGGTGGGGGGCGCCTGCCCCGGGCCACCGCCCTGTGCCGGCCACGACTGGCGGGAGGTCTCAGAGGCCCCGGGCGCTCCTCCTACCGTTACCAGCCTCACAATCCTCCTCTCCCTCCCTCCCTGCCCACCACACGCTCACCACCCGCCCGGGCCGGCCCTCACCTAAACCCCGGCGGGTCAGGTCGGCTCCCTCACTCCTCTCCCCTCACTAAGTAAAAGCCCTCACCGTCGCTCCCTCATCAGCTATCCAGCAAAGCCCTCACAACCCCTTCCAGGAGGAGCCGTCCTTCCCTCCCCACTATGACACGTCGGCCACTCCTCTCCCCTCTGCGGGTCCTCGATGCCTCCTCCAACTAGACCGGCTCCTCATGCTCATATAATTGGAGAAACTCTCACGTACAACTTGTATTACTCGACATAATTAATCTCGACGTTATTTATAATCATTGATCACCTCGTGGTCCCTTCGTCTCTCCCTCTCACCACAGCCACTGACACGGGCACCAGGCCTGGCCAACGCAAGAACACAACAAAAACAACAACAATAATGATAATAATAATAATATGGTGCCTGTGGAAAGTAAAGTGCGGGGGGGGGGGGGGAGTGACGAGAGGGGGAATGCTCCTCCGGGGTGTAGGGTGTGTGTGTGTGGGGGGGGTGAGTGGTGTTGGTGGCGACGTGAGAACATCCTGTGGTGTGGCTCCAGACAAGGCGCCTCAGGCCTGTGTTTAGACCGTGTTCTATTTAACACTTACGTCAACAGCTCAACAATCACTCAAGAAGATCCAGTTTCACTGTGTTGGCTGAAAGTAAACCCCAAACCATCGTCATGGTGCAGCGTACACTACTGTACCACACACAATAATGGTCTGGCGTCGAGTCTTACATGAACCACTTGCCACACCAGATCGGGCAACACTGGCAACCACAAGGATATTTAGAAGAAAGTAAATAAAAGCGAAGTTACATGATAATGGCGACCATCATTCATGGCACGATGTAAACATAAAACTTGTTACTGTCCACATGTGTTTTGGCGGAGGACTGAATCTTAAATACAGTTGAATTTAAAGAACAACAGACCAGTGTCTGTGACAGTGGAAGAGAACAGCGCTAGCAACAGACCAGTGTCTGTGATAGTGGAGGAGAACAGAGCAACAGACCACTGTCTGTGATAGTGGAGGAGAACAGAGCAACAGACCACTCTCTGTGATGGTGGAGGAGAACAGGAACTCATAGAGTAATGTGGAAGAAGAAGAAAGACACACTGATTCTTCAAAGGGGAAGACCTGTAGATTTATCTTGTTGCTTGGGAAGTGTAAATAATGTTATCTGTGGATCTGAAGCGTAAATTATCAGTCAGCAGAGTTTGTGTGACAAATGGTTGTTTTCCCAACCCTCGAGCGAGAGGATTTAAATAACAGCGAGACCATGGACCCAGCAGGAGTGGCTATATTCACCACAGGTTCACCACACACACACACACACACACACACACACTCACACACGGACGCACCGCCAGAACACAACCTCACTTAATTAACCGATATGGCTGACCAATACCTATCAGCCCTGGTCGTGGGTCATGCCTCAATCCTCTACTTGCTCACCCACACGACAACCCAACGTCTGGGACCCAGAAACAAGTTAGTCACAGATTCCGCAATGCGTCAATCTGGACAACAGACAACTGTTCGCTATCCCCAGACGACTGTTCGCTATCCCCAGACAACTGTTCGCTATCCCCAGACGACTGTTCGCTATCCCCGGACGACTGTTCGCTATCCCCAGACGACTGTTCGCTATCCCCAGACGACTGTTCGCTATCCCCAGACAACTGTTCGCCATCCCAGACGACTGTTCGCTATCCCCAGACGACTGTTCGCTATCCCCAGACGACTGTTCGCTATCCCCAGACGACTGTTCGCTATCCCCAGACGACT
The DNA here is from genome assembly GCF_036320965.1 of Panulirus ornatus. Taxonomy (NCBI): domain Eukaryota; kingdom Metazoa; phylum Arthropoda; class Malacostraca; order Decapoda; family Palinuridae; genus Panulirus; species Panulirus ornatus. The sequence continues at coordinate 18,904,006 of NC_092240.1, forward strand.
GTTCGCTATCCCCAGACGACTGTTCGCTATCCCCAGACGACTGTTCGCTATCCCCAGACGACTGTTCGCTATCCCCGGACGACTGTTCGCTATCCCCGGACGACTGTTCGCTATCCCCGGACGACTGTTCGCTATCCCCGGACGACTGTTCGCTATCCCCGGACGACTGTTCGCTATCCCCAGACGACTGTTCGCTATCCCTGGATTATCAAGAAACTGAGTAGAGAATTCCGTCAGCACTTCCACTGAATTCTACCTTTAGCCTCCTGCAGGAGAGATTTGTAAGTCTCTAGCCAGATCACGTGCCCTGGATCACACCCATCATTAAGAGACTAATGCAAGCAGCCAAAAATGTGGCCTTCTGCCTCAACACTAGCCTCTACAACCTCATCCATGACAAGGAAGCTCTCAAAATGCAACCTGCGGGACACCCCTCGTTACCTCCACCCACTCCACAGCATCTCCAACAGTTTAACACCGGCCAGTGGTGTGGGACGCTGACAGAGACGAGCGGTCTGGACAGACAGGCACTTTCCTCCTCTTCCCTCGAGGGTGAAGCAACAGCTCAGCTTAGGAACAATCATATCGGCACCATCTGCCGGGGACCTCCCCGCCCTGACCATCTGTGTGCCTCCCACACTAACGTCCACACCCAGGGACCTGAAGTCACCTTGTTAGCATATAGCTACTTAATACAGCGCTCCCCTTCACCCGATATAGCGCACGAAACCCCTGATACAGCGCTCCCCTACACCCGATACAGTGCTCGAAACCCCTGATACAGCGCTCCCCTACTGACTGGTGAACCTCTCCAAGAACCTCTCCCCTGAACAAACCAGACTGCACTCCTCTATCATCAGTGACCCTCTACAGTCATGTTCTACACAAACAAATGCACATCTGCCTTCTCTAAGCAGGCTTAAATCTACCATCAAGATCTCAGCAACAGTCATACAACATGTACACAAGACGAACACATCACAGCCCGGGTTATTACCGTAGTGTCCAACACTACAGCTATAAACAACCAGCTCTGTTATCACGGTGCATCTTCCTTCTGTGTTCTCCCACCAACACACACACCGTCCGGCTGTTTACTCTGCCAGGCTCGTATACAGCAGTTCATACTTGGTTTATATTCACAAAATCTTTAAAAGGAAAACTAATTTTTTGCTTAGCAGCTCATGTGAGTTTACGTTCAGTGTAGCAAGCCAAATTAGGTTTTTCCTAATAACAATTCTAATCTCTTGTGACCAGAAACAGAACGTGAAGTCCAGACCAACCATTAATAATCTGGCAACGAGATACATTAGTCAGATTAATAAAACGTAAAAATTTTATGATGTAAAATTAGTCGTAAATTTCTACGTCCGGAGTATAGAATATTACCCTCGGTCATGGATGGGGTCAGCTGAGCAGACACCACATCTTGCTCAGCTGTGTTCCACGACGGCGTTGCCCTGGACATGTGAGGAGAAGACTATCTCGTGCGTGGCAGGGGAACGTGTCACACACTCACCCATGCTGAAGGTTAACGACGTGAGGTGTAAACCCCGGCATCCTCAGGCACCATCACTCGCTCTGATATGGATGTACACAGCGCCATCTTGACACACGGACGGCTTGGCCTTTGACCGAACACTTGAGAGTCAGGTCAATGGCCAACCCATTATATATGGCGTCTGGAGCACGCATGGAGGTGGCTCCGGCACCTCCACACACACACGGTCGCCATCCACCGTGGAGGGTCAAGTGCTATAACTAGCAAGCCCTGTGTGTGTGTGTGTGTGTGTGTGTGTGTGTGTGTGTGTGTGTGTGTGTGTGTGTGTGTGTGTGTGTGTCATAATGGTGGGATTAACATACTCCCAGGGACCGTCCGTGTCTTCGACAGTGCTGGTGATAGTGAGGACACACATGCTGCAACACTGGACATGACTGGTGGCGTCTGTGTGGTGTACAGGTGGACACACGACCACCAGCCTGCCCCAGTGTTCAACACGATGTGTCACAGTGCCAGACATAAGCTCGTGGCGTCTTGGGTTATCTTACGTTGCCAGTGATGGAGGTGACTGAGGGCGGAGGAACAGATCTTGGGTCACACATGCACCGGTACAAGAACCTCGCCTGGAGCCAGCGACAAAGCACCACTGTCCACGCTGGAAAGATAAACCTAATGCGGAGTAGGAGCCATCACCTGCAGACCATCGCAGAGGATAATGGGACAATATGCTACACATTTTACAGATATACCTGACGTCACAGATGAAGAAAATACACTGGAGCTAGAATTCCAACCGGTTATGAACGCGCTCCAGCTGGACGAGCATTATATAAAAATACTTCAGCAGTTTAAGAAATTCCTTTTTTTTTCTGTACTTCTTTACCTGATCTTTATGTGTCTAACTTCTCCGGCTGTCGCAGTGCTTGGATCGAGAGGTATCATAGAACGCCATTATCAATGTTTAATAAAGTATTTGAAACTGTTGATCAGGGTAAGAGTTAAGATCCTGTAGACTTACACTTAAGTAAGGCTTTTTGACAGAGTACCTCATGAGCGTCTGCTTAGAAAATAGCGGCACACGGCATTGGGGATTGTGTATTTAATTGGATCAGGGCGTGGCTCACTGACAGAAAACAGAGGGTATGTATCAACGGAGTTGCATCGGACTGGGGCAATGTAGCCAGTGGTGTTCCTCAGGGATCAGTCTTGGGACCGTTCTTGTTCGTTATATATATATATATATATATATATATATATATATATATATATATATATATATATATATATATATATATCAACGATTTGGATACGGGAATAACCAGCGGCATTAAGTAAATCTGCCGATGATAAAATAAAATAGGTGCCGTAACTGAGATGAAAATTCAGTGAATCTGCTGAGGGAATCGAATAGATCATCAGAATGGGCGGGTACATGGAACATGGAATTCAACATAGATAAATGCACAACGCTGACCTCGTGTAGGTAAAGACAGGAACACCAATTACAAACTGGACAATATTACTATTGGTAAAACAGAATGTGAAAGAGATTTAGGAGTACTGCGGAGAAAAGATCTTAAGCCGCGGCAACAATGTATCAAAGTGTGTATGTAATAAGGCTAATGGGATGTTAGGGTTTGTCAATAGGACTGTTAGCAATAAAACTCCTAGGGTATTATTGCAACTTTTCCTTGCGTTGATGAGACCACATTTGGATTATGCGGTACAGTTTTGGGCTCCATACTATGCAGTTGATATAGTTTAGAGAGATCACAAAGACAAATGACAAAAATGATCCTTGGAATTAGAAACCTTACTTACGAAGAAAGGTTAAAAAGAATGAATTCACTCTCATTTAAGAGAAGGAAGGCTGGAGGGGATATGATTAAAGTTTTTAAATGGGTGAAAGGCATTAATAAAGGTTATATGAATCAAGTTCTTAGAATGGCGCCACCGGATAGAGCAAAGAAATAATGGATTTAAATAATAAAAAAATACAGATTCAGGTCGGATGTGGGTAAATATTGGTCCGGGAATAGAGTAGTAAATGTATGGAACTAACTGCCAAGTACAGCAGCGGAAGTTAGGTCTTTAAGTAGCCTTACACGAAGGTTGGATGTGTTTATGGGTTCAGGCGGGTGGTTGCAGGATGGACAGACTCAGGATCTGTCTAGAATGGGCCAATAGACCTATTGCACCTCACTTCTTATGTTCTTATGCGTCCAGAGGTGATGAAGGTCAGGGCAAGCTGTTACAAATGGTGAAGAATCGGGTAGGACGGGAGGAGTGTAAGTGAGGTGAGAGAATGTCACTAGGGTTCCTGGGACGACGACGGAGGAATACACGGGATGGGGTGAGGAAGGCGTTCCGTGGATGCCGGGTCTCGGGGAGCTTCTGTAGAAGAAAGGGACGTTGTCATGGTTCCAATTTAATGCCGAAGTTTTGTGACCGTGGAAGATGAGGCATCACAGAGCTCCTGGTGGAAGCTGACGATTCAGGGGTGACATGGTAAACGTTTCCAGGCGCAGGGCAAGCCTCGGTGTCCCAGAGCCAATGGACTGTCTAGATGAAGTGCTTCTCTCCCGAGTCTGCCAGTTGCTCCAAGACTGATCACGAGCAGGTCGAGTAACCTACGCCTGTGGGCATGAATGGTATGGGTGTGGCAGGCGAGTCGCTGAGTCCCTGGGGGATGACAGGGGATCGTGGGTGGCTGGGTAGACCTCTCGCTGTGAAGGTCAGGATCATTCACCGGCTTGGGTACCTGGCTTATGACCTGAAAGGTCACATAAGGTCATCAGAGGTTAATGTCAGGTGGTTGATGAGATACTGACAGCGGACCACGTGTCTTGTGATGGTGACCCGACTATTGACGGGAGGGAGAGGGGACCTGCCTGACTGTTGACGGGAGGGAGGGGAGACCTGCCTGACTGTTGACGGGAGGGAGAGGAGACCTGCCTGACTGTTGACGGGAGGGAGAGGAGACCTGCCTGACTGTTGACGGGAGGGAGAGGAGACCTGCCTGACTGTTGACGGGAGGGAGAGGAGACCTGCCTGACTGTTGACGGGAGGGAGAGGAGACCTGCCTGACTGTTGACGGGAGGGAGGGGAGACCTGCCTGACTGTTGACGGGAGGGAGAGGAGACCTGCCTGACTGTTGACGGGAGGGAGAGGAGACCTGCCTGACTGTTGACGGGAGGGAGAGGAGACCTGCCTGACTGTTGACGGGAGGGAGAGGAGACCTGCCTGACTGTTGACGGGAGGGAGAGGAGACCTGCCTGACTGTTGACGGGAGGGAGAGGAGACCTGCCTGACTGTTGACGGGAGGGAGAGGAGACCTGCCTGACTGTTGACGGGAGGGAGAGGAGACCTGCCTGACTGTTGACAGGAGGGAGAGGAGACCTGCCTGACTGTTGACGGAAGGGAGAGGAGACCTGCCATATCATGAGGTTTACCAGATGAGGCGACGGCAAGGAGGTGAGCGGGTTTATTGTTGAAGGAACTGTGAGTTATGAGGGGATACAGATAACGAGAGCAGTGAGGTCATCCCAGCACCCGGAACCGTGAGGTATGAGGAGCCAGACATAACGTAGGCAATGACGTCATCCCAATACAGTAATCGCCGTGAGGTATGAGGGACCAGACGGACAAACAATGAGGTCACCCCAGCACCAGGAACCGACCCACACACACAGGCGCTGACCAACACTCCCTCCCCCAACCCCTCAACACCCCTCCCCCCCTCCCCCTCCAGTATTCCTAGTGTGTGTGTGTGTGTGTGTGTGTGTGTGTGTGTGTGAGGGTGGGTTGTATGGGGGAGGAGGGGGAGGAGAGGGGTGGGTGCTAGTGTGTGTGTGTGTGTGTGTGCGTGTGTGAGGGTGGGTTGTATGGGGGAGGAGAGGGGTGGGTGGGTGGGTGGGTGGGTTGGTATAGTGAGTTTGACCTTCCGGATAACAGAGCCTGAAGCCCGCTCCGCTCTCCCCCCACACTACCCCAGCCAGGCTAGTGGTCTTTACCATCTCGCCCCCTACAGCATCCCCGCCAGGCCAATGGTCTACCCCCTTCGCCTCACTACCCCCGCCAGGCCAGTGGTCTACCCTCGCCCCGGGGTGGGTCAGTCTGTTTCACGGACAAGTCTCCCAATGCGAAAATTACTTTCCTGTGATGTTTTTTCAATTACTTCTCTTCCCCCCCCCCCCCGGGGAAATATGTGGAGGGTGTCCTGTGTACTGGAGTATGTGGAGGGTGTCCTGTGTGCTGGAGTATGTGGAGGGTGTCTTGTCTTGAAGGTACTTGCTCGCCGTTTCCCCGCGTAGCTAGGTAGTGCTAAGGAGATGAAGAAGAGCGGCAGAATCCGCTCAGATCTCCACTCCAGCTGTCATGTATACTGTATAATGCAGGTACTTCCCCACACACATATCTTGTGGCATATCATGTTGGGATGAGGGGGATGTGTGTGTGTGTGTGTGTGTGTGTGTGTGCGTGTGTGTGTGTGTGTGTGTGTGTGTGTGTGTGTGTGTGTACACCAGACACAACCACAGGTTATCACAGGTTCCTCACGCCACAAAGCCAATGTTCAATAAATAAATAATTAGTATATTGCATACATTCACATGCTCGCACGCACGTGTCTCGTGGGCATGGCACCCACTCACGCACGTGTGGATGGCCCCGCACTCACGTGCGTTCTTGGGCCTCACAAACACGCACGCACGCGTCTCGTGGGCCCAGCATCCACGCACGAGTCTAAGACCCAGCGTTCTCGTAAAAAAAACCATTTGAATACAAGTGTCTCGATTCACTTCCATACTCTCTCTCTCTCTCTCTCTCTCTCTCTCTCTCTCTCTCTCTCTCTCTCTCTCTCTCTCTCTCTCTTCCTCCTGTAGGAGAGGGGAGGAAGCCGTCCCAGACTGGGACACGTGTGTGGAGGACAGTACAGTGTGAGGGAGGAGCACTGTCGCCCCGGGGGGTGCCGGCCGTGGCTACCACCACTCTGCCACCCCTGCCACACCGGTCGCTCTCCCTGTCTACCCTACCAGTCTATCTATCAATTCACGTACTTACTGATCTATCCATATATCCATGTCTACTTTTATACATGCCTGAGATGCTTGTATTTTTCTTTTCTTGACGACGCTCTGTTTACATTTATTACTCGTGAGTGTGTGTGTGTGTGTGTGTGTGTGTGTGTGTGTGTGTGTGTGTGTTAGGGGATAACAGGCTGTTGTTATGGTGTGGTCTCGTGTTTTTTCATTTCAAGGCTCCAGTCACGGAAAGGTCCTATAATCCAGGACTCATCAGAAACATACAAGAATATACATACGGGACAGCCCTCCCTCCCTCCCTCTCCCCCGCCCTGGTTATATGAGAGAAAATAAGCCTAAAAAAAAGTGAGAGTGGGAAGACAGGAGGCGGGTTCTCTACCTCCTGCCTCAACACACGGTGAAGAAGGGTATATGTTAAGAGATGAGGACACACGAGCGTTGATAAACCCCCTCCTAAAACTGTACACATAGGTAATTACACACACACACACACACACACACACACACACACACACACACACACACACACTGCAGCACCTTCAGCACTACGGCAGGAGATTCCAGAAGGGCCGGCAGTAGCACCTCACAGTAGCAGGGTAAGGTGTAAAACCAACACAAGACGTGAGGGGATCAGGGAGGGGGTCCACGCCGACATACGCCATTAATGAGAGGCGTCAGGTACAAGTGGGGCTCAAATATCGTAATGTTCTGTATGTAAAAACTTGTGTGGCGTAGGCGATAATATGAATAACTGTGACGACGTATAAAACAAAATATCTGTCGAGGATTATGATTATGATGAGAAAAAATATTACAGGTAACTCCGCTTAAATGACACGCAGCCTTCAAAACTTTTCGTGGTTAAATCCTGAATCATTTTGCCTCACAAGCTTGAGATCAAACATCTTCAAGCTGAAGTATATGTACACAAAGTTGTTTTGACATTTTCTAGGTGAGGATATTCGCTACCTTTACGGTTAAACGAGAAACTGAGGACTTGAAGAGCATACGCCAAGAGCCAAGTTATAGCTCAGGATTTTAATATCAAACGTGCAGTCAGGCAAGGTAGACTGCCACGACCATTCACCTGTAACCTGGTCTGTTGGGAGGAGGAGGAGGAGGAGGAGGAGGAGGAGGAGGAGGAGGCTGGAGGAAGGGGATTTGTGACGCTGTACTGAAGTACGAGAGAAAATCATAAACAAGAACTGAGAGATGAAAGATACGGCATATAAGGCTGGGGCTATCAATGACAACTCCAAACAAACACGACCAGAAGCTGATACAACAACATATCAAGAATCTAAGGAATTTGAAATTACAGATCATGAAAAAAGTCATAACATGGATAAATGAATTAGGAAGTTTAGATATAGAATCAAAGGTCATGATAATAAAATCTCATCCCTTGAAAGGATTCAAAATGACTAATATTATCAGTGGAATAAATGGAGATCATCGGAGGAAAAGGTCAGAAGGACCTTCACTGGGTGTCCCTGAGATGGAACAACAAAAGGAAATGCCAATAACAAGGAGATCAGATCATGTTGATTACAGACGACGGGGGGACACGAGCAAGTCCTGGGGCTGGTTAGCCACACCAGAGGGTGCTGACTGATGCTGGGAGGCAATAATACAGGAGGCTGAGACACTTCCAGACATGGAGGAGGTCAGCAGGGTATTCGTCAGATAGATAGAGTGAGGGAAGGTAGAGAGAAATAAAGAATACAGCCGAGATGCGAACACTGAGAGACATCAAAAGAGGGTAGAGGACAGAGCCACCCTGCCAATACATCAGAGGAAGTCAGGAATGTTCGTGACCGGAATGTTTGATACACAATACACACACGAGGAGTACAGTGAGAAAGACCGAATAAGGGACAAAAACTTGATATTGGTGGAGGGGAGCGAACAATCATAATGCTTCATGAAAAAGTGAAACTCGAACGATTCGAGGTTGAAATCATTTGAGATTCAGTTACGAACAAGAAGACTTTGAGGATCTGGAGTCTCATAATGAGAGACTTGGGGAGACGCAAGTTCTTATATAGTAAACAAACACATTTCCTCTACCAGCATGTCACTGAGCACACTTGGACCAGTGGGGGCTGATATGACTTGCTGTAGGGACGGGTCTCCCACGTGAACATATTTGCTGATGATGACAAGGTCAGGTGGGAGGTAAAGAGTGGGGAAGGTTGCATCAATCTACATTGGGGATAGAGACAGACTGATGAAGTGTAAGGCAACGAGGATGGGCCATTATGTAAGAACGCCTCAGTATGTGTATCATGTTGGAGAGGAGAACCTGTAGCAACCTGTGTGATGGGGAATCACGAGCCAACACTGTACCTGTTGCCACACTCTCACTAGTCCCAACTTTACGAAGTTTGTGAGGTACAAAAACTGTCTCCTGACAAATATCAGAATCACATTCTTGTACATGGGTATGGAAATATCCAGATTATGGTTCACAGACTAGGTACACCAAAACTAGGATATGCTTCTTAATTTTGGTCACCAAAACTTAGTGAAAACGCGGAAGTCGAGAGGTGAGCAACAAAGATGGTACCAAAACTAAGAGAACTATGAGAAGAGTTAGGGGTGAGTTGATCACGCTCTTAAAGTTTTTAAACCAGTATAAAGACGCCCAAAATAAACAGCTTTTCGAACTATGCAAAGGTAGAATAATCAGAGGCCATTACATGCTAGAAAAGATGTTCCGCATTTTTACTGGATAAAAGTGATGGACGACGGAATGAACTGATTGATGAATTTGTGCGTGTGGACGGCATGCACAGGTTCACAAGCTGTTCGATGGTGAAGAACGTCCAAGAGATGGGGCCCCCACGAGTGCAGAACGCCCTCCCATGAACAACTTGGCACGGATGACCTGCCATGTCTGTTGTTATTGATCACATGTGTGACGTCAAGCAGGGAGGGCAGGCTGGTCTGGCCTGCTGGCCCCGCGCTCCTCGCCTCTCGTGACCGTCATCTGCCAACCCTGGCCTGGCCCACACTGTGAAATTCTAATAAAGGCACACCGTGTGGCGGCGGCAGTAGTGTGGCGTGATAGAATTACCGTTAAAGCATTACAACGATGAACTATACCTGGAACAGATTCTGTTTTTATTCTTTTATTTTTGCCGCTTTGTTATATTGTTCGTAAAAACTATAACATCGTTCACACACAATGGGTTGTGGCTGTTCATGAGGCTACAGCAATGACTGGTGGATCACTGTAATGACCCCGTGCTGTGTGCGTGGTTCTCATGACGTCATGTGATCATCTCAACCCCTCCCTCTCCCGCCGCCTGGCTCATCTGTATCAATCTCCTCCTCTCCCAGACTCCTCCCCAGAGCCTAATCTTCCACGTCCTCTTACTGAGAACTCTCCCTACGACAGGTCATTTCCTCTCCACCATGCAGCTCTCGGTCTCAGCAACCTACAACCCTACGTGTCTCCTACACCACCCCAGCAGCCCAGCCTCGTGGGTACCTAGCGGTCTTCGGTCCTCAGCCCAACAGCCCAGGCTGCATCCAGGCTGGGTCGACCCCAGCTGTTGGAAGCCGCAGCCCTCAAGCCCACATAGCCATCCCTACAGTCTGGCTGGTCTGGTACACTTTGGAGGTGCTTGTCCAGTACACCGATGACCTTCTCCATCGTGCAGCCTAGTTGAGTGGCCGACTCCTCCACTCCCCAGCCACCTGCACCAGCCTCCCTGTGTTTCCCTCTCCTCCAGGGACTATTTTTAGGATTAATTCTCCCACCGCAGGATTGTCCTCTCCCCACCCCCCACTCTCTTCTCTCTCTCTCTCTCTCTCTCTCTCTCTCTCTCTCTCTCTCTCTCTCTCTCTCTCTCTCTCTCTCTCTCTCTCTCTCCTGGGATGGATCGTTCGAAGCCGCGGGACACAGGCCCACGCAGCCTCCACAGCCTGGCTGGTCTGGTTCCCTCTGTAAATACTGACCCAGGCAGCTTATACACCTTTCCACTGCTTGCATCCCATGATGTTGTGTTGACTGGATGTTTAAAGTGTTCTCTTGTAGTGCATATCGCACCTCTGGATTTCAGAGGGGGTATTATACAGTCTTCCACGCCTGTCGTAGGAAAATGGTTCTGAACGTAAGCTGGAGTCTATACCATCAAGGATTGTTCAGGTATACATGATGATACATCCCTCCCGCCTGCTCTCATACAGCCTCAAGTGATCTCAGCTCTTCCCAGTAATTTAGTACCTTTAACCTCGCTGATATGGGCCGTGATGCTGTCAGACTTACCCTTCGCCCACCCCCCTATCCCACGCCCACCAGTCTTACCACGCCCGCAAGTCATACCACGCCCACACTTTGCTCACAACAGCTACAACCAGCTCACCAGCCATCAGCGTGCCACACCGTGATCTCACACCCACAGCCAGTCAGGCACCACATAGTCGTGGCCAGGCTGGCCCGGGTGTCCTCACACATGGCACCACGACTGAGGCCAGTCACCCGGGCTGAGAAGTGGCTGCGGAAGTCGTCTATCTCCGTCAAGATTACCGTGACAGCACGACACCGCAGGCAAGACGTGGCTCATATATGATAAACAGTCGACATTATTTCCCTTCAGTTGTAGAGAGAAATACCAGGTGGAAAAGTATCATTCAAGATTCCAAGCACAACACGTGACTCATTCATCGAGTACCTGTAAATAATTGGATTTGTTACAGATAAACATGTCAGTAAGAAATAAACAAGAGTGAAGAATTACGCCCCAGAAATACACCGACCATATTTATCCCAGACTCGCAGTGGAAACGAGTTTGTTTACGTTACAACAGAGACACATAAACACATGATACATGTGAAGCCAAAGAAAAAACAAAGATATGTTAAGCAATGCATCAGTAACCCTCTGTCTTAACTGGTCCAGTTCACCAGTTAACCTCTCCGTTAACTGGTCCATCAACCCATCCATCAATATCCCCTCAACTTGTGCTTCTCGTCAACTCCCTCCCGCACCTTCCTTCCCTGTTGTCCCTGACGCTCGCAAGTTCACCTTGTTGCTTCTGCATCTTGCCCCCCCCCCCTCCCCTGCCGGATAATAATAATAGTAGTAATATGTTTTCTATTATACTTCGTCGCTGTCTCCCGTGTTAGCGAGGTAGCGCAAAGAAACAGATGAAAGAATGGCCCAACCCACCCATATACACATGTATATACATAAACACACACACACACACACACACACACATGTACATACCTATACATTTCAACGTATACATACATAGATATACACACATATACATATATATACACATGTGCATATTCATACTTGCTGCCTTCATCCATTCTCGTCGCCACCCCGCCACAAATGAAATGGCACCCCCCCCCCCCCCCCCGCGCGAGGTAGCGGTAGGAAAAGACAACAAAGGCTACACTCGTTCAAACTCAGTCTCTAGCTGTCATGTCCACATCCAGGCTCCACAAAACCTTCCATGCTCTACCCCAGACGCTTCACATGCCCTGGTTCAATCCAGTGACAGCACGTCGACCCCGGTATACCACATTGTTCCAATTCACTCTATTCCTTGCACGCTTTTCACCTTCCTGCATGTTCAGGACCCGATCGCTCAAAATCTTTTTCACTCCATCCTTCCACCTCCAATTTGGTCTCCCACTTCTCCTCGTTCCCTCCACCTCTCACACATACCCATTTTTGCTCTCCGAGATATCGTTCTCGCCTTCCGCACATTCTTCAACGCTCCCAGAACCTTCGCGCCCTCCCCCACCGTGTGACTCACTTCCGCTTCCGTGGTTCCATCCGCTGCTAAATCCACTTCCAGATATCTAAAACACTTCACTTCCTCCAGTTTTTCTCCATTCAAACTTACCTCCCAATTGACTAGTCCCTCAACCCTACTGAACCTAATATAATAACCTTGATCTTATTCACATTTAATAATAATAATAATAATAATAATAATAATAATAATAATAATAATAATAATAATAATAATAATTACTATTATTATTATTATTATTATTATTATTATTATTATCATAATCATATAATAAAGAAGAAGAAGAAGAAGAAGAAGAAGAAGAAGAAGGAGAAGAAGAAGAAACAGAATACTGAGTAAAAACGCAGCCAAAACTTGAAAATATTCACAGATAATACACAATAAAGTTGGGGCTATGACAATGGTAGACGGTGTTCAACAGACGGTCTTTACAAAGACATTAAAAACAACTTAAACTGTTCACAGTCCTTGTGGCGAACCGCATGAACTCGGATGGGCTCAACTTGGCTGTAATGCCGAATCTCAACTCGGGGACGAGGGATTCCTGGTTGTAGGAGGTCACGGTGGCGAAAAGAGTGGAGAACCTTCTTTCCGAACTGTGGAATAATGTCCAGGTGATGGATGGAGCGAGTTGGGAAGACCATCGTATTTAGTGCCTCTTGAGGGCGGTGCAAGAGGGAGCGAGGATGACCTTCTCTTGTTGGGGGGAGGCTTGGGGTAAGGTGGGAGGAAGAGTGAGGGTTGTGTTAATGTTCCTGAGTTCAGGGGCAGGAGAGTCCATGTGTCTCGAGTCTACTGAGAATGTACGCGTGTCAGCTGGAGGCTCTGGAGGAGGAGGATGGCGAGGGGTTCCCCCAGCTGAGGTTATTATCCACAGTGGCTTGGTGGACAGACCAACCTGGAGGCGGGAGGCGCCTGGGGGCTCGTGAGACACCAGGGGTGGGACATGATTAGAGGGAAGATTGATGTCTGTAACTATGGTCTTGGATTGGTTGATGGAGACGTGGTCGGGGAGGGGCCTGCTCTGGCGGTTACTCAGGGAGTCCGAGAGTACTGCGCAGCTGGGAGAGCTACTGTTAATGCTCATAAATGAAGTTAATAAATGAATCATCTCACACCAAACAATTACCCAAACAAAGCATATTAACCCCGGTCAGTAGAGGCGACTGCAATCAGTACGGTAAGTTTATTCCCACCCACAGTGACAACGTGCACTGCAGAGGGACCGCCAGCCAGTGTCACAGGTATAATAACCGTGACAGTGAGTGGTAATGACGGTGAAATTAGAGAGTCATCTACTGGATGTGGCCGGAAGTCATGCAGGGAGTCCATGAAGGTCCGACGGTGGTCAGTCCTCAAGGGTAGGAAGATCCAGGGACGCACTGCTTACCTCAGCAGGAGGCCAGGCCACAACCCGGCTGCTGTGGTCCTCACTGTCCATCTTCGTGTTAGTTACTTTAGCAGGATCTTGATGTTACTTCATCAGGATCCTGATATTAGTTCAGCAGGATTCAACACTTTAATTCAGCAGGAAGACAGCCACGGCTCCAGTTCTGCCATGACACTGAAGACGATCCCTCTTGTTAAGAAGTATGTAAACAACTCGACGCATCATTAGCTCGACGTGTTAGCAGAGGTTTCACCAGAGGCGGTTTACACAGTCCTTCAGGGGATCGACGGGTGATTTATGTCATATAAACCAAGTTACACGACGCTTCGTACGGTGGTCGAGTGAATTCACTGGTGTGAATGTTATGCGTAAACTGTCGTAGCAATTCAGTGCTAGTCTTCTGTGGTGTGATGTGGCAGGGTGCATAGGGGCATCCTAACGCATGAAGGACTAACTTCATCAGTGTTGGTGGTAATCACGAACGATCTGTGTCAGGTACAAATGAGAGATGAATCAGAGCACAAGACCCCCGGTGCAAGTATGTTAAGAATATGCAAGAAAGGACAGTGAAAGCGTTGTTGGGAGGGAGACTGAACGCGAGGACCACATGCAATATACCAAAGTTCGACTACTGACGGTGCAGTAAGCCGCCTCACACTACATGACTGGACGCTTGATAGAAGGCAGTAGTGAGGCGCCCTTGAAGCAGTTTTCACCTGCAGGTCAACACCAGAGACGGGACCCACCCAGCCTGGGTTGGTAACATGAGACTACCGAGCGACAACTGATGCTAAGTACATGCTAGTCATCAGGAGAGCTCTCCCCCCACCCCACACAGCCATACCAAAAATGGTTCAAGTCAAGAACTTCATCACCCGCCGCCAGGCGACCCGAGCCACACTCCCCTCGGCTCAACACCAGGCCTGGCCATCCTCACACCACCCAACCCAATCATTTATCAGGCTTCCTTCCCTCAACAGTCGGACGGAGAGGAACGGTACGTGAGGTCATGAACTTACTCCCGGACGGGCAGTGGCACGCACACGGGCGGACCGAGAGATGGTTGGTCAGTCACCTACTGACAAACACTCGGTCGGGGTACTGACCTACCAGACAGGAAGATATGCAGGCAGCAAACGATGACACAGGAAGGCGAACGCTTGAGAAAATAATCATGAAGGCAAACAAGATAACACCCAGGAGGCAACCTGGCCGCACAGGAGGAAACAAAGAAGCAGACAAGCAGGGATGTGAAGCCAGCAGGCCGGCCAGCAGGAAGGCAGGATCCTAGCCATTCCTGGCACCCAGTAATGTGTTCATCGTGTGGTGGTAAGAAAGGATCAGGTGCTGCAGGAACTGCCTGTGTTCCCCGTGTGGCCATGACACTGACCACTGACACCCTGATACTTACCACGTCCAGGGCGAGGCGAGGCGACGACATGGAACTGGAAAAGTGGACGAGAGAAAAACTACCACAGAAGTTAAGTACATTGTCTGCTACGATCCCGCTATACAACCTCACCAGTACCCACCAGGAGCACAACCTCACCAGTACCTCCCAGTGGCACAACTTCACCAGTACCCACCAGGAGCACAGCCTCACCAATACCCACCAGGAGCACAACCTCACCAGTACTCACTAGAAGCACAACCTCACCAGTACCCACCAGTGGCACAACCTCACCAATACCCACCAGGAGCACAACCTCACCAGTACTCACTAGAAGCACAACCTCACCAGTACCTACCACTAGCACAACCACCAGTACCCACCAGGAGCACAGCCTCATCAGTACTCACTAGAAGCACAACCTCACCAGTACCTACCACTAGCACAACCACCAGTACCCACCAGGAGCACAGCCTCATCAGTACTCACTAGAAGCACAACCTCACCAGTACCCACCAGTGGCACAACCTCATCAGTACTCACTAGAAGCACAACCTCACCAGTACCCACCAGTGGCACAACCTCACCAGTATTCACAAGAAGCACAACCTCACCAGTACCTAGCAGTGGCATAACCTCACCAGTTCCCATCAGTGGCACAACCTCTCTAGTACCCACACTCCTCAGGGTGTGTGAGGGTGCTGGTCCCAGCCAGTCAGCCAGGCCGGCTGCCGGGAGGGGCAACGGCCGGTAACGGGACCCCCACAAATACCCATCTTAAGACGGCCAATTTCCTGTGTCCTGCCACAGGTTTTCATCATCTAAATTACTGGCCAGAGCCGAGCCATCTTAACCTGGGACCACTGCTGCCTGGCTCATCATGGTGCTGCTGGGAACCTGGTTCTACCGGCCGGACCTTCTGTGACACCTCTACCGCCTCCGAGGCTCTACCACCCCGGGACTCTGCCGCCAGCAAGGCTCTACCACCCCCAGGTTCTACAGCCACCAAGTTCTAGTGTCCGACGAGAGTGCGACCAAGGTTCTGTACCGCACCAGTGTGGCGGGGCCGGCCCGCTCCCTACCGTCGGCCAGCGTACCGCCCGCAGGTGGAGTGATCGACGGTGCAGTGGCCAATGTACCGCCCGGGGGCGGTGTGATCGGCGGTGCAAGTGGCCAGTCAGGTGCGTACCGCTCTCCAGTGATGGACCACGATAACTTCTCTGCTGCACCGGCTTGCCGCACAGCGAATGAATTCCCTCTCGCCCGCCCGCCCGCCCGCGCGCCGCACATCAACTTTCGAAGCTCCAGTAATTAACAGCGTCAATCATTACCCGCATAACTAGCTCAGTACGACACTCCACTCTCGTATATGATCCCGGTAACATCACATTACCTCGCTTAACAGGCTGCTGTCACACATAATCAAATGCACAAACTTTTCACACAGCAGAATGATCGTCTGTCCTCAATCTTCATACGAACAAAAATGGTGTAATACATTTACGTTCTGGATCTTCACTATGACCAAACTGTGTCACACGGGTCACTAATAGTGTGGTGTCAACACAGGCTACTCACCAGGAAAATCGGGTCATAAAGATCAAGTTTTTTTTTACTTCCTAGTGTGCGAGAGGAAGGACGTGTGTGTGTGTGTGTGTGTGTGTGTGTGTGTGTGTGTGTGTGTGTGTGTGTGTGTGTGTGTGACAGTGACCCTCACAGCCTCCTCCCAGCATGTACCTGTGTCTATGTTATGGTTCCCCAACAAGTGTCTCGGTCGATGTGAGGGTCCCCACCCCCCAAGCATGTGCCTGGGTCCATGTGATGGTTCTGTAGCAAGTGTCTCATTCCATGTAATGATCCCTCCCGCCCACACACACACACACACCCACCCAAGCATGTGCCTGGGTTCATGTGAAGGGTTCTATCATCACTGGGACACAGCTCCTATCCTGCCTCGCTGCCTTCAATGAGGTCCATGTTCCTCAGCGTACTATCAACGTTGTACATGAACTATCTCTCATAAATTAGTGTATAATGCATGTTGAACCTGACAAGATCCTCTCTCTCTCTCTCTCTCTCTCTCTCTCTCTCTCTCTCTCTCTCTCTAACTTACTGTATTCTACATACCGCATTACAAAAAAGTATCTGCATAATCTAACTAATGTTGTAAGCCCAGGTCATAACGTGTCTCAGTTTAGTGTCGTCTTTATATTCTGCTTTAGATATCTCGGTCCAGTCGTCAGTTCTCTGATCACAGATAACCGAAGAAAATACAGGACCTGCGGCCACCTCCGCTGTTCTCAGTGCTGTGAGGCGTGCCAATGAACCCAGGAGGACCTGGGAAGGCCATGAGACCCGGACGTACCATGCAAACATCAGGAGGACCTGGGGAAGCCATGAGACCCTGGTGTACCATGCAAACATCTGTCCAGTGTTGACGGCTGCCGGCGCTATGTGACAACTCCAAAAATTATATTCACCTTCAGAAAAGTAGAAAACGAAGAATAAAGTAACTTCTTGTAAGTTGTGAGGGTGAGAGTGAACAGCTGAAGGATGAGGATGGTATACCAATATAAAATAAGAGGCAAGCGAGAGCAAGAAATGTTCCTTCTGATTTCCAAACATATTATACTGAGCAAATCCTCACAGTGGGCCATCGCTGGAAAGAAGTATGAACTCCATCATGACGGGAGAAAGCTAAGATACTTCTTTACTATGGGAGGAAACTATGATACTCCTTTACTATGGGAGGAAACCATGATACTCCTTTACTATGGGAGGAAACCATGATACTCCTTTACTATGGGAGGAAACCATGATACTCCTTTACTATGGGAGGAAACCATGATACTCCTTTACTATGGGAGGAAACTATGATACTCCTTTGCTATGGGAGGAAACTATGATACTCCTTTACTATGGGAGGAAACTATGATACTCCTTTACTATGGGAGGAAACCATGATACTCCTTTACTATGGGAGGAAACTATGATACTCCTTTGCTATGGGAGGAAACCATGATACTCCTTTACTATGGGAGGAAACTATGATACTCCTTTACTATGGGAGGAAACTATGATACTCCTTTACTATGGGAGGAAACCATGATACTCCTTTACTATGGGAGGAAACTATGATACTCCTTTGCTATGGGAGGAAACTATGATACTCCTTTACTATGGGAGGAAACCATGATACTCCTTTACTATGGGAGGAAACCATGATACTCCTTTACTATGGGAGGAAACTATGATACTCCTTTACTATGGGAGGAAACCATGATACTCCTTTACTATGGGAGGAAACTATGATACTCCTTTACTATGGGAGGAAACTATGATAGTCCTTTACTATGGGAGGAAACCATGATACTCCTTTACTATGGGAGGAAACCATGATACTCCTTTACTATGGGAGGAAACCATGATACTCCTTTACTATGGGAGGAAACTATGATAGTGCTTTACTGAGGGAGGAAACCATGATGGCAAAACATTTTCGGAGAAAAAGAAATACGTATACAATCCTTGACGCAACAAGGAAGAGAAAGGAACGTAAAAACTGGAACAAAAAAATTGATCTCAGATGACTTTACCGTGAACGCGGAGAACCGTTCAGCCGTGTGTGCCCGGAACCTGCCACCCGCCACAACCATGACACTTGGGGAAAAAAGAATCACCACTTGGACTTCCCACAGGAGGTGAATGTCGAGTAATATCCCATCCTCGAGTGGTCCAGATCGCCCGAGCTATACAAGTTAAGGCCACACTCCACAATAATTTACTCATACCAACATGCTGGACACACTCGCGAGGGACTGGACCCTGGCTGTGGAACACAGGCGGGAGAAACAATCTTCATGTGCACACGTATGTTACGGAAGGTCAAGCCTCCTCCTCCTCCTCCACTCCACACCAGTTCCTCGCTGGAGGGACGACCAAGGCAGCCACCTCTGGAAAAGACTATTAGGGCCACCAGAGGGAGAGACGCCTGAGAAATATTTACACCGTTCGACTCCCGAGGCCGGCCAGTCTAGTACCTGAAAAAGTCAGTAGATCCGCTAGTGTGTTGGGGAAGGGAGCGAGCAGCTATCTGCGGGAGGGACCTGATCACCCACCCTGTGTAGGCCTGCAGGCTACAGCCACTAACAGTCTGGGTCGATCATGGTAAGAAGAATGCAGCTCCTAAACCGGGCACTGAGGGTAGAAATGACCCCATAAACCCAAGGTATGGTGACTGTAAGGTAAGGTACGGTACAGACAGGTAAGGTACAGTAAGGTACGGTACAGACAGGTAAGGTACAGTAAGGTACGGTACAGACAGGTAAGGTACAGTAAGGTACGGTACAGACAGGTAAGGTACAGTAAGGTACGGTACAGACAGGTAAGGTACAGTAAGGTACGGTACAGACAGGTAAGGTACAGTAAGGTACGGTACAGACAGGTAAGATACAGTAAGGTATGGTACAGACAGGTAAGGTACAGTAAGGTACGGTACAGACAGGTAAGGTACAGTAAGGTACGGTACAGACAGGTACG
This sequence comes from Panulirus ornatus, assembly GCF_036320965.1. Taxonomy (NCBI): domain Eukaryota; kingdom Metazoa; phylum Arthropoda; class Malacostraca; order Decapoda; family Palinuridae; genus Panulirus; species Panulirus ornatus. The sequence continues at coordinate 18,923,649 of NC_092240.1, forward strand.
ATACAGTAAGGTACGGTACAGACAGGTAAGATACAGTAAGGTACGGTACAGACAGGTAAGGTACAGTAAGGTACGGTACAGACAGGTAAGGTACAGTAAGGTACGGTACAGACAGGTAAGGTACAGTAAGGTACGGTACAGACAGGTAAGGTACAGTAAGGTACGGTACAGACAGGTAAGGTACAGTAAGGTATGGTACAGACAGGTAAGGTACAGTAAGGTATGGTACAGACAGGTAAGGTACAGTAAGGTACGGTACAGACAGGTAAGGTACAGTAAGGTACGGTACAGACAGGTAAGGTACAGTAAGGTATGGTACAGACAGGTAAGATACAGTAAGGTACGGTACAGACAGGTAAGGTACAGTAAGGTACGGTACAGACAGGTAAGGTACAGTAAGGTACGGTACAGACAGGTAAGGTACAGTAAGGTATGGTACAGACAGGTAAGATACAGTAAGGTACGGTACAGACAGGTAAGGTACAGTAAGGTACGGTACAGACAGGTAAGGTACAGTAAGGTACGGTACAGAGAAGGTTGATGTAGGTGCCCGAGGACAGACGCGTATACAGTGCTGCCAACTAAATAAGAAACCCCGGCACAAGTCGTGATATAGTGACCTTTGCTCCCCTGGCGGAAGTCTCTCGCCTCATATAGAGACACACACGAAGGTCACAACTGTAATCATTATCTATACCGAAGTTTTATAATCTCATTTCCCGACGTTCAGTTTTCACGCAACAAATCAAAACTAAAATTGTTCAGTTCTACTCGCTCCATTTACTCAGATCTTCAGGTTTTCTGTTATAAATATGGCAGTAGGGCAGACGAAATCTGGTTAGGTTTAATGCCTCCAAAATTCATTTTTCCATCAAAGATTCTTGACAACTTCCTCGCTCATCTGATGGTTATGTCATTCCACCTCTCGACTCACTGAACATACTTGGTATGACTGTCAAATCCATTCCATCTTGGAAGCCCCACACCACGGAAATAGCTAAGTCTGCCTCTAAGAAACCGGGGGTCCTGTTTAGGTGTCGACATTTCTTTTCTTCTGAACAGTTGCTCCGTTTACATAAATGACTGATTCGTCCTTGTATGGAGTACTGGTCCAACATCTGCGATGGCTCTAACTCTACATCCTTACTGGACAGAGTCCAAAGCAGTCACACTTCTAAACTGTTCCATGCTAACATCATAACTTGACCCACATGTCTCAATGGTGGTTCACTTTCCCTCCTCTATAGGTGGTGCTTTGATTTTTGCTCCAGAGAGCTGGCTAGACCACTAGGTAGACCTCACAATAGTCGGTAAGCTGCTGTTGTCACGTGATCACTGTAGGGCCGTTTTGATAACTGTTTCTTTCCCTACACCTCGAAGTTTTGGAACTCACTACCCTCTTATGTCTTTCCCAATAACTATGACGTGGCACATTTTAAGACAGGTTTTTCATTTCCTCTAAAATTCTTAAAAATACTTTCCCTTGTTTCTCTTTTTTTTTCTCTCCCTCTCACACTAACATCTCTATATTTCACCTGGGGCCCGGCCTTGATGTGGACTTTCGTCCGTGACTGGAGCCTTCAACGTAAAAAAAAAAAAAAAAAAGAAAAAAGAAATACATCCTATCTTAACTCCTGCAGGTGTACGTGTTAATGTACAGTCTCCTGCAGGTACAGGGGGAGGCCCAGCCACGGGATGATGCCATCTACTCACACGTCTTGACGCTGCTATACAGTTCGACCTGCTGCTACCTACATACGCGCTGCCAGGCAATGATGTTTGGGTAACAATCACTTGCTGATCTGTATGTACGTGTAACATCCACATGCTACCAGTCTGACAGGTCTGTTTTATGAGCCATAGTAAGAACCACAGTTAACATGAGTGCGTATACATAAAGCACATATGTGGCATAAAAGTGATCGAAAATCACGAGGCACTGAAGTCACATAGAGACCTCTCTCTCCTACCTCCCATTACACAGACCTCCCTAATACCTCCCTTTATACAGAAACAAACCTCCCTCCTCTTAGACACAGAACTCCCTTCTATCTGTCCTTACACATATACAGACCTGTCTCCCTTAACACAGACGCAGACCTGCCACTTACCTACCCTAACACAGACTTCCTCTCATCATATCACAAGCTGACTCACTCGCTAATCATTTCACACAAGTAGATTTGCGTGCATAAACAAATATGAAAATGCATAAACACAGACACAAAAGCACGCACAAACACATACATACAAAGCATACACAATCACTGTCTACTGACAAATATAAAAACTGCAATGAAGTTCACAGGTTAAGAAAATACTCAGCAAGCTGTCCACATCCTATATAAGGCCAAAGCTAGATTATGCTTCTCAGGTTTGGTTATAGCACTTTAAGAAGCACAAAGAAATAATAGAGAAGGTCCAAAGGAGGGCAAGAAAGATGGTATCAGAAATTAGAAAAGTGAGTTAAGAGTCTGAGGCACGAGGCCATATAAATTCGTCATGGAAGAAAGATGAGTAGGGGATGACCTGATCACAACTTGTATTTGATTCAACCAACTTAATGACGCCAACAGTGGACAGTTCTAGGTAAGATGTTGGAACATAACGACCAGAGCGCATAGCAGGAAAATTACCAGGAAACTTGTTTCAAAAGACGTGAAGAATGACTGATGGCAGAGGAGTGATGAACGAATGGAATAAACTGAATAATGAAACTGTGACTCTGCTCAAGACACACAGGAGCTTAAAAAGTTGTATAAATGACAGTAGAGAAAGTTCAAGAGATGGGGCACCACGAGAGTACAACTCCTCCCCGTCCAGTAGTAAAGGTAATTACCCAACCATAAGACATCACATGAGAGGTAAAGAACAAAGCAAACTTTACTATGAACTGATCCTCTTCTTGGAGTAACTTGAGCACCACAGGTGCAGAGGCACAGCCAGGGTTACGCAACCAGGTGTGGTGTGGGGGAGTCTATGTGACGCAACCAGTTGTGATCTGGGGGAGTCTATGTGACGCAACCAGTTGTGATCTGGGGGAGTCTATGTGACGCAACCAGTTGTGATCTGGGGAGTCTATGTGACGCAACCAGTTGTGATCTGGGGAGTCTATGTGACGCAACCAGATGTGGTCGGGGTAGTGTATGTGACGCAACCAATTGTGATCTGGGGAGTCTATGTGACGCAACCAGTTGTGGTGGTGCTGCTGAACTAAGGTAGTAAAGCTGTTGTGGCAGATGCAGCAATGCTATGCAAACAGCTGTTGTGGAGAGCAGGTGGAGGAAGAAGCAATACAATACCAGCAGTGTTGGTGGTGGAGTTCACAATGTATGACAAGCAGTGTTGGTGATTGTGAGAGTATCAGAAGTTGTTTTGATCAAGGCCGAAGCACTGCACCGCAAACAGTGTTGGTGCAGGAAAGTCTGTAATACGTATAAGCGTAACTGGTGGAGGGAGAAGCACGGGAGTGCAAGCAGACTTCGTAGAGAGAGAGGAACAATGATTTACGAGCGTCGATACTTGAGGAAGCCGGATAAGCAACGTGGGTCGTGAGAGTCACGTATTACACGCAGCGTTGGAGGAGGAAGGATTGTATCACGAGAAGTGTTGGGGAGAGGAGGAGTGATGGTGAAGGAGACAGTGGTGGAGACTGCGCTATACTGTGGTCTCCCTCCCAACCCGGGTCACTCCATTCAGTGGGCGGGGGAGGACACCTGGGAAACGCACATAATGACGAACGTCACAGGGAAGTGCGCGTCTATTTCGCCGTATGACGTACGACTCTACTGAGTGATCATTGGCTATTCATCACGTGACAGACACGAAAACAGGCAGGTAAGGCGTGACGCGTGCGTGGGGGGCAGGAAGAGAGTGAGGATGAATGTCTCTTAACATTTCACAAAACATCAGCAGTAAACATAACACAAAGGATCTGATAAAACCCCACCAGAGTCGTCGTCTACCCCAGCAGGTTACCATCGGAGATTTGTATGCCATGTAAGTAACAATCCAACGAGACGTTTCAAAACTCTTGCGTAAGTTTGGAATTCTTTCTTCTGCTTTAGTTACGGTCGAGAGAAAGAGACGACACGGGCGGGCGGGGGTTGAGGCGCGGGGCTGGGTCGACTGTGGCAAAACGGTTTCTTCAGGTGAAGTACATCATCTCCCGCCGACTCCTCTGCCCACACGGCGGGTGCCTCCAGGCGCGCGCGTCTGGCCGCCACGTGGGGACGCCGCCAGCCAATGAGATCACGCGCTGCCTTACATCCGTTTTCTTACTGGGTAATAACAGGCAGAGCCCAGAGGAAGGACCAGATCAGATACATTTATTCTGGTCACTGACGACACCCGGAGGTTAAATGTTGCGACCGACGTAACCCAGAGAAGACTCCGCCAGGGCTCATGTTCACTTAATGTTTACGCTCGGTGGAGCAATGGGACGTTGCCCGCGTACGACGGTCGTAAATAAACGCAAGTCAAGGCCATACTGGAGGCTTGAACTCATCTGTGCTGAGTACAAGTTAACGACAGTGCTGAGCAGTACTTACAATCACGTACTTAACCGATAACTGAGCCAGCGTGCACGACTTCGCCAGTAAATGTAGTACGTAACTAAGCTCTCACGCATGGTAAGATAAGCTTGTTGCCCACGCTATCTGTATGGGTCATGCATCACCAGCAGTCGCTGTTGCTACAAGAGGCACTACCGCTGTTACGCCACTATTACCCGTCACACGCCCAGGGAACTGCTGATCAGGGATCAGGGTTACGAGCGTCACACGCCCTGGGAACTGCTGGTCAGGAGTGAGGGTACGGGCGTCAGTGTTGTGGTGGGGGGCTGTACTGGTGTTGCTGGGGGTCTGGTGTGTAATGTTCAGAGTGAAAGACATCCTTCAGGAGGTCAAGAATCTGTCCTCACCACGACAACGTCCCCAGGAGGCGTCAACAAGTTCAATCTGTAGAGTCTCCTGCATGATCACCCTTAACACAGACATAGAAAAACCAATACTTTATATACATACATAATTTTTTCCTTCCCCGCCTCAGCGAGAGAACATGAGAACCGAGGTCTGACCCACAGAGGATGATAACTCCTCGTCTGACATCTACTTTCCTCCCTACGTTCAGAAACTGGTGACACAGGAGAGGTGGAGGGGAATATTTCCTTCCCATCTCCCGCTCTTCTCAAGTCATCTCGCACAACACACGAGATACGTGGGTCTCTCTCTCTCTCTCTCTCTCTCTCTCTCTCTCTCTCTCTCTCTCTCTCTCTCTCTCCCTCCACACCCCTCAGTCCCCAGGAATAATTGTCAGGTCACACCCGCAGCCCGACTCAGAGTGTGGGAGTCACAGCACACAGCATCATGGGTAAATATTACACGTAAAAACAATATGTCACGTAAGGTTTGCAAAGCAACAGTAACACTTCCCCTAAAGTTCAACATTTCACTGGTTTTTTTTTCCTAAGTTCTAAACTTTTAGCTTTATGTGAACCACATCTGCCACAGTTCTATCGCCGACTAAAGTGAACCACATCCTTCCAAACCAGTTCAGTTCACATATTACGAAAAAGCAAAGAAGTCAATAAATTCTGCTGTGAGAGTTTGTGTCTCTGTTATACAAGTCTTTAGCTGAAAAGAACTTGTTCAGTACTGATAAAACCTGCCATCAAGACACATACATAAATCCATTTAATTACAGAATGAAAATGTCAGCTGTAACTCTAGTCTATATTATACAACCATAAAACAAAGGATCTGTGGAGAGAAAAAATACAAAATAAAAATAAGGTGTCTGAAGTTCCTTGCAGGATATGCAAATAATTCTCGTCTATCTTACGTCTCCTATCCTGAGAAAGACAAAGGATCGTGTCCAGGGAGACGTTCTAACGCTGTACACACACACACACACACACACACACACACACACACACACACACACACACACACACACCAACAACAACAACACTCGTCTGCGCAGCTCAGCGAGTCCTGACGTGATGTACCAGACGTCATGTGTCACTCCTCACGGGGAACCTCTCGTGTTGACAGAGCCAGTGTGAACAGCTGGTCACGTCAACAGCCACAACTGGCAGGTATAAGGTGCCCTTGACCAGGGATGGTAACCTGCTCAGCCGCCTGCCGGACCTGTTATTACATCTTTGTACTGTACGGTGAGGGAGTCCACCTACACTCGTGAGATCCATCGCCTTACCATCCTCTACCAGTTATACAACTCAAACTTATGTTTGCCAGTATTAACCACGTCCTCTGTCGTTCTATTCCACTCATCCACCACTATTACTAAAAGAACTTACAGTCTACGTCATCAGTCTGGTTTAAAAACTTAAAACGTTCTGATCAGGTCACCCCTCACTCTTCTCTCTTCCAAGGTAAGAAAATTTACTACCTCAAGCCTTCCCCTGTAACTCAGTTCTCTTAATGCTAGTATCATCTTGGTTGTCCTCCTCTTGCCTTCTCTATGAGCTCTTTGTGCTTCTTTAAGTACGGTGGCCGAACTTTCTAGTCTCGGCCGTACGTATGTCAGAAACTACTTACTAGATATTTCCTTATCCATATATTCCACAGTTATTGTGGTGTCAGCAGACAGTCTGTCTCCTTTACTGCTCACCTGATGTGGGACTCTGGCTACAGGTTAGGGAAGATGCGGCCGACTCCCAAGTCCTCCTCACACACAGAGTCCTGAAGCTTATTTCCTGCCACATAATGATCACATTGAGGCCATCTTCCACTCTAACTCATCCTCATTACATTCACTCAGGATGAACGTCATCGATCACGTAACAGTCCAACTTCGAAGTCTGTTTAGTTCCCTTGTGAGGTGACGTAATCCTCCTCGCTTTCCACGTCGCTCACTTCCTCCGCATCATCCGCCAACATATTAAGGCAGGAGTCCGTGCCTTCTGGCCAGTCATTTACACAGATCAAGAGGAGCAAATGGTGTGTGTCGTTCGTATTTGTGTGCTACGGGAAGCGAGTTTTACACTCGTGTCATCTCCTCTCTAACACTTTATACATGTGTGTCTTTATGTACACACACACACACACACACACACACACACACACACACAAACCAGCCTCAGCCAGGTAGCCATTCATCGACCACCTGCGAAGGGAAGATGAACATCTGGGATTATCTGCGGACCAACTGCCGCGTCCATGATCCAAAACAAAGTGGGCTCGACCCCAGGCAGGCCCGTGCTGACTCATGGTAGATAACGCCAACAAAAGTGTGTGTGTGTGTGTGTGTGTGTGTGTGTGTGTGTGTGTGTGTGTGTGTGTGTGTGTCAGGGCAGCAGTAGGCCTGTCACAGGGAGAAACTCCTCCTACCCTCACACCGTCTCACGTCCCGGTCACACCACATTCCGCCAGCTGTCTGGTTCCCAAGGTTCATCAGGGTAACTGGTCCTCCTCCCTGGCCAGGCAGGACCCGGGCCACGGGTCAGGAGCCCCCCCCCCCCCCCTCAACAGGCACCTCACACAACAACAAACCATCATGACACCATCGTGCACGATCCCTTGATCAGCCTCTCCCGCCCTACCATCAGTGTGACAATAAGTCTCCAACTCTCTGTAACTTCCTTCTGAGTATCATACACCTGGGAGAGCAGCACCCGAGCATAATTTACCCAAATATTCACCTTGACTTCCTGTAGTGTCATGTCCTGCTATGATTCCTGCCTCGCGCAACACACACACACACACACACACACACACACACACACACACACACACAAGTCATCACGTCCACCTCACAGCTTACACGAAAGCCTCCACAATAACTAAACCATAATCATAATACATAACACGAGGCACTTCTCATGCATGAGGACCCGACAACAGTAAAAAAAAAAAAATTGCCTTTTGCGCACATAAGTTTCAAATTTCCCATCATTCACCACTACTGAAGAAATGCACATGTAAAACAAGTCTTTATCATTAATTAATATGCGAATTTACGCAAGTATGAGCTCCTACATCTAACTATTGCGTCACCACAGGGAGTACCTATGGTGATGGCTTGAAGTCTTGTTCAATATATATATATATATATATATATATATATATATATATATATATATATATATATATATATATAGTTCTTGAGTTATGGTCCTGATAAACTGTACCCAGAGACAGACAGATGTAGGATCGCCACAATGTACCCAACACAGTTTTTCTAGTGGCGGGACATGAAAATGAGAGTACATGACACACTTGTACACAGAACGAACAGGCAACAGCATCAGGGAAGACGAAAACCAGCCAAGCTGACGCACACGATAACTTGGCACAACAACAACAACAACAAAAACAGCTACAACAACAACTACAGCTACAACAACAACAACAACAACAATACTAAGAACAATACTGAGTGAGGCAGGTGGGCCAGGCGAGGCCGCCAGCTGGCCCGTCCGGCTCACCGTCTGGCCCGGAGCGGGACGGGCCAACAGGTGGGGGAAGGGGGGGTGACAGTATGACACAACATGACGACGCAGGATTCCTTCAGATCACCTTGAAAATAACGCGTCTTGGGGACAGGTGGTGGCCCATTATAACAGCCACCGGGAACATACGACTGGGGGGAAAAAATATACCCACACACTCACACACACACACACACACACACACACACACACACACACAGACACACACACACACACCAGATGATATCCTGGAGATCGATCTATTAACGCGACATTTCTTACTCCCAGGAATAAAAATGCAGACGCTGAGACGTGTCCCCCAATCACTGGCGTTCCCGGACACGGACGATTTCCTTGATTCAGACTACGGCAGGCGCTCCCCCCAAGCCGTGGACACGACCGCCGACCGTGGCACACACACACACACACACCACTGCATATAAACCGAACGGTTCACGACGGAGTAACTTGTACCTTCTGAGTGGAGAGAACCACTACTGGTAGAACCCGTGGTAGTGTCACGTGACCACAGGTAGCGGGGTGACCCGTTGTTGTGTGTGTGTGTGTGTGTGTGTGTTGTTGAAGCCGCCGCCACCGCCGCTGCTGAGGACCGACAGATGGTGGGGGTTAGCTGGCACCCCTCTCCCTCCCTGCCACACAAGGGGGGTCCACCTGACTCCCCCCCCCCCTGGCAGATGGTAGAGGTCACAACCTATCTCACTGTCGACCAGAGGTTCCCTCCCTGGACACTCTACCAACTCCACCGATCGGGGATTGGTACCACAGGTCAGGCTACCGTTTCCAACCACCCACCCAGGCTCGACCAGTCGGGGCTCCGCGTGACCCGTGCAGCAGCAGATGGTACGGATAGCGGCCACCATCTTCCTAACCACCAACCTCGAATCATGCAACCGCCCTATCAAACGATCCGTAATATCCTAACGATAAATTTTGTCCAACACTCGGAACGGACCATCACGTTCACAACTAAAAGCCAGAGTCTTTCATTTATATATATATATATATATATATATATATATATATATATATATATATATATATATATATATACATATATATATATATAAAATACCGGACTCCTCCTGCATGAGGTTACAATGCGAATGACAAGTCAGCTTTGGGCGAGGTTCCATCATCAGAGAAACAGTTTCGTTAAAGATCTTTTCATTCTAAATGGGTCCATCATTCCCCTGATACTGGAAGCAGCGCAGCCATGGAGACACGTGTAGGAGCCCCTAGTTCCTGGAGCTATCTCGCTGACGCAGGGGGTGGCTATGTTGTTTTCTGGGGGGAGGGGGGGCGGGGGAGAATGCATGAAGGCAAGCGAGTATGAATATGTACATGTGCGTATATGCGTGTGTGTGTGTGTGTGTGTGTGTGTGTGTGTGTGTGTGTAAAAGGATGGGTATTTCTTCGTCTGTTTTCTAGCGCTACCTCGCTAACGTGGGAAGCGGCAATCTAATAAACAAATAAATAAATACACATCATTCTCAAAAATTCTCTAATCTGGGTCCTTAGAATTCTGCAATATAGAACACAATTTCAAAATCTCTGGTGACAGTAAGAGAGGAAACTGACCAAATAACCTCACTCATGAAGACTGCTGACGCCTTGATATTGAGAGTCGACTGGTAAATACTGGACATTATACACCTCACTGAGAACATGAATATTGACCACCACACATCTAACTCAGACCACCAATATTGACCAGCACACGTCTAACTCAGAACACCAATATTGACCAGCACACGTCTAACTCAGACCACCAATATTGACCAGCACACGTCTAACTCAGAACACCAATATTGACCACCACACATCTAACTCAGACCACCAATATTGACCACCACACATCTAACTCAGACCACCAATATTGACCACCACACATCTAACTCAGACCACCAATATTGACCAGCACACGTCTAACTCAGAACACCAATATTAACCAACACATGTCTAACTCAGACCACCAATATTGACCAGCACACGTCTAACTCAGAACACCAATATTAACCAACACATATCTAACTCAGACCACCAATATTGACCAGCACACGTCTAACTCAGAACACCAATATTAACCAACACATATCTAACTCAGACCACCAATATTGACCAGCACACGTCTAACTCAGAACACCAATACTGACTACCATACGTATAACCCACAACACCAATGTTGGTCATTACACATCTGACTTAGAACACCAATAGTGGCCACTACAGGTGTGACTCAGAACAAGAATATTGACCATCGCACACCTGACGCAGACCACCACCAACAAATGATCATGACCTTGAAATTATTCTTAATCCAGTACTGAAGTGTCCTGACGTGTATATGGAGGGTGCACAGCGGTAATGTAATAACTACAACACTGGTAATGAGGGAGGAGACACGGGCCGGCCAGTCTCACCCATGATGACGGGACAATAGACAACACTTGGCTCCTCGCTCACTGCCTCAGTCATGAGGTGGGGGAGGCGGTGTGGCCAGATTACAGACGAGATCCTCCTGCAGGAGCGACACCACCACCAACACCACCAGCAGTCGACCCGTAAGATGGGCAAGGGTCGCAACCACACCGCCAGCCTCCACATGAGCCGTCCCTCACCCTGACTACCTCCACCATCAGCTCCACCATCACCACCTCACCATCACCACCTCACCATCAATCACCACCTCATCAGCATCACGTGTTCTACCCCGCCGTCATATGTCCACCGTTTTCTTTTCTTCACGTGTATCTTTTTCCAGGTGTATTTCTTCTGCCTCAAACTACCAGACTCCCAACCATCATCCGTTACTCTCATAACTTGATGCTTCTCTCTCTCTCTCTCTCTCTCTCTCTCTCTATATATATATATATATATATATATATATATATATATATATATATATATATATATATATATATGTAAGGATGTAAGGCATGTGTACGTGTAGGAAGAGAGGAAAGTGATTGGTTCTCAGTGAATGTAGGTTTGCGGCAGGGGTGTGTGATGTCTCCATGGTTGTTTAATTTGTTTATGGATGGGGGTGTTAGGGAGGTAAATGCAAGAGTTTTGGAAAGAGGGGCAAGTATGAAGTCTGTTGGGGATGAGAGAGCTTGGGAAGTGAGTCAGTTGTTGTTCACTGATGATACAGCGCTGGTGGCTGATTCATGTGAGAAACTGCAGAAGCTGGTGACTGAGTTTGGTAAAGTGTGTGGAAGAAGAAAGTTAAGAGTAAATGTGAATAAGAGCAAGGTTATTAGGTACAGTAGGGTTGAGGGTCAAGTCAATTGGGAGGTGAGTTTGAATGGAGAAAAACTGGAGGAAGTGAAGTGTTTTAGATATCTGGGAGTGGATCTGGCAGCGGATGGAACCATGGAAGCGGAAGTGGATCATAGGGAGGGGGAGGGGGCGAAAATTCTGGGGGCCTTGAAGAATGTGTGGAAGTCGAGAACATTATCTCGGAAAGCAAAAATGGGTATGTTTGAAGGAATAGTGGTTCCAACAATGTTGTATGGTTGCGAGGCGTGGGCTATGGATAGAGTTGTGCGCAGGAGGATGGATGTGCTGGAAATGAGATGTTTGAGGACAATGTGTGGTGTGAGGTGGTTTGATCGAGTGAGTAACGTAAGGGTAAGAGAGATGTGTGGAAATAAAAAGAGCGTGGTTGAGAGAGCAGAAGAGGGTGTTTTGAAGTGGTTTGGGCACATGGAGAGAATGAGTGAGGAAAGATTGACCAAGAGGGTATATGTGTCGGAGGTGGAGGGAACGAGGAGAAGAGGGAGACCAAATTGGAGGTGGAAAGATGGAGTGGAAAAGATTTTGTGTGATCGGGGCCTGAACATGCAGGAGGGTGAAAGGAGGGCAAGGAATAGAGTGAATTGGAGCGATGTGGTATACCGGGGTTGACGTGCTGTCAGTGGATTGAATCAAGGCATGTGAAGCGTCTGGGGTAAACCATGGAAAGCTGTGTAGGTATGTATATTTGCGTGTGTGGACGTATGTATATACATGTGTATGGGGGTGGGTGGGCCATTTCTTTCGTCTGTTTCCTTGCGCTACCTCGCAAACGCGGGAGACAGCGACAAAGTATAATAAAAAATAAAATATATATATATATATATATATATATATATATATATATATATATATATATATATATATATATATATATTGGAAAGGATCACAATTTTGCGCGTGATCAAGATATTCCTATGAGTCCACGGGGAAAATGAAACACGACAAGTTGCCAAGTGCACTTTCGTGTAATGATCACATCATCAGGGGAGACACAAGAGAGGAATATAACAGTCAGTTGATATACATCGAAGAAACGAAGCTAGGACGCCATTTAGTAAATATGTGATGTTTTGGACAATCACATGTTTACCAAATGGCGTCCTAGCTTCGTCTCTTCGATGTATATCAACTGACAGTTATATTCCTCTCTTGTGTCTCCCCTGATGATGTGATTATTACACGAAAGTGCACTTGGCAACTTTTCGTGTTTCATTTTCCCCGTGGACTCATAGGAATATCTTGATCACACGCAAAATTGTGATCCTTTCCAATATATATATATATATATATATATATATATATATATATATATATATATATAATCCCAGGGGATAGAGAAGAGGTAAAGCTTCACGCGTATCTCTTGCGTGTCGTAGAAGGTGACTAAGAGGAGCCGGGGTGAGGGGTTGAATATCCTCCCCTCCTATATCATTTTCCATTCTTAAAAAGTAGAGCAAGAAACCAAGCGAGGTTCTGCCCCTTCTAAGGGGCGTTCACCTCTTCCTGACGATATACATATATATGGAGAGGATGTGTGAGGACAGGCGGACTAAGAGGGTATACATGGCAGCGGAGAGAACAGGGGAAACTGGGAGGCCAAATGGGAGGTTGAAGGATGGAGTGAAAGATGAGTTTTGTGTTACCATGGCCTGAACTTGCAAAAGGGTGTAAGGCGTACACGGAATACAGTGAATTACAGCGAGGTGATATAAATGGAGCGACGTGCTACCAAAGGGCTGAACCATGGTATTCATAAAGCGGTCAGTGCAAGCCACGGAAAGGTCTGTAGTCTGGTTGTGGATAGAAGGCTCTGGTTCCGGCGCATTATACATGACAACAAAGAGTGAGATGTGAGTGTCTGAAGCCTTTTCTTCGTCTGTTCTACGCAATCTATTCTTGTGTGTCACCTCGTCTTCCACCTTCCCTGCGTGCTGCCCCGGCAGTCACTATCACCGTCGTCCTGTTTCACTTCTCACTCCTCCCCTAACACCAAGACTCCCGGGCCAGACGTAATGGCATCTCTTAGGGAACAAATCACAGCCGCTCTGGGGAGCTGAGTGTCTCCCCACGTACAAGCGTGAGAGGGGAGGCATTTGTGACCCACGTCAGTCCCTGACGCCACTCAGATACCGTCAGCCACTGACCCAAGTGACCCAACATCTGGAAGCGTCTTCCTCACCTCTATAAACACCTCCACAATCACACCTGCAATTTTTTTTTTTTTCACAGTAGCCAACAAGGCACAGGTGAAACAAACTCCCATCGCGGCCACCTCAGATAAACGGGAAACTACAAAATAAGAGAAAAAGAAACGTAGAGAACACTCCAAGTCCCTCAGTTTAATTTTCGACCTGACTTGCTGATGGAAAAGCTTAGGGGAAAAGTGAGAGACAAAAGAAGGAAGAGAATTCGACAGCTTCGCAATACGAGGAAAGAAGGTAAACACAACAGTCAATTCTTGTCTTCACAGGGAAACAGTGGGAAGCAGCAGCCATTTGGGTGCCGCGAGTCCAAAACCTTTAGTGGTCGGGACACGCACGCAGCTTCTTAAGTACTGACCAGAATACAAGAGCAGAGCAAGGGGAGGGTGGCAGCATCACGACAGACGGACGGGACGAGAGGGCATGATTGGAGAGGTTACTAGGCGGAAGCATTCTGATTCCACATTGGCCAAGACGGAGGAGGAGGAGGAGGAGGAGGAGGAGGAGGAGGAGGAGGAGGAGCCCCTCTAGGCATGCGAGCAGTACACCGTGCTGGGGCGAGTGAAGGTTCCTGACCTGCTACGCTGTGTCCCTGATGCGACAGGCTACAGATCAAGTGAGATCAAACCAGGACTGAGAACATCAAAGATCCAGTAATATGGACTTGTTATCTTCATTCATGTTGCGCACTTACTGGGTGGTGTTTGTGGTGGTGATTAAGGTAATGCTGGCGATGGTGTTGGTGATGATGATGATGAAGGTGTTGGTGAAGCAAGAAGTGTTGTTGACGGTGTAGGAGATAACGACGTTGTCACTGTTGGTGACGATGTTGTTACAGACGTCGGTCGTGACGTTGGTGCTGATGATGAGGCTCCTGGTAGTACAAGTGATGGTGGTGATGGAGGTGATGGTGGTAGTGATGGGGGTGGTGATGGTGATGGTCGTGGTGGTGCTGATGTTGGATGCCGGGGGTGGTGGTGTTGATGGTGCTATATCCACTACTGTTGGTGACACAGTTTTGGTGTTGTGTGGGTTGCTGATGTTATAGGCTGTACTGTAAGTGTTCTTCTCCCTGTCGGGTCTCTGGTGGTTGTGGCTGGAGTTGTGACACTGCCAGGGTCTTGCAGCCCTGATAAACTCTCCTGCAGCCCTGGTCAAGTCTTCTGCAGCCCTGGTCAAGTCTTCTGCAGCCATGGTCAAGTCTCCTGCAGCCCTGGTCAAGTCTTCTGCAGCCCTGGTCAAGTCTTCTGCAGCCCTGGTCAAGTCTTCTGCAGCCCTGGTCAAGTATTCTGCAGCCCTGGTCAAGTCTTCTGCAGCCATGGTCAAGTATTCTGCAGCCCTGACAGCCTCTCCTCCCTCACACTATACTTGTCATTTACTCTGAACGCTACAGTCACGTGTGACTCATGCTTCAAATTATCATACGAAGAATCGTGTATAATCTGAGTGATACTCTAGCATTCCCAGGTAATACCACTAAGGACCAACAGGACGTGACATACATAAGAATATAAGATCTACGTGACACATCTGATTTCCTTACTAAATGGCGAAGGACGTTCCCAGGTGTTGCTTGTCTGGGGCATGCAGACGTGACCACAAGCATCATCATCATCAGCTGAGAAAATGACGTCATAGATCAGCTGATAGAGACGTCACACACCTGAGTGTGTGATGTCACCTATGAGCAATGACTATGACGTCAAACATCCTGAGGTGGGTGGGTGTGGGGGGGTGTGTGTGTGAGAGCCGTCAGTGGGACGTGCCCTCACCAGCCAGAACTACACGTCACTCATCAACTGTGACGTCAGTGTGACGTCACGACTAGGATTTCCGCCTTACCTGTGGAGGAAGAGAAAAAAAAAAAATGATTTAGAAAGATTGTGTTGTGAGGTACGGGCTCCGCGCACACCACGTCATCAAGGACATATCTGCACACACACACACACACACACACACACACACACACACACACATCATGGACACATTTGCAGCTTCCTTTGACAGTCATTTAGCAAAGCAGTCTCAACATACAGGGGCGTCAACATACAGTCAACACAGAGTCACCAGCCCAGCAGGACACAGGCTGGGGCACACACACATGGACACAGTCGAAAACACAACGCCAAAGATCGACCTTCTGTGCCTCAGTTGCTGACCCAGTGAACGTCGACCCAGATAGCCACTTGCCACACGTTCACCAGAGCAACACTGCAGCAGATGAAAGTCATAATGACATTTTTACCAACATTAAAAATTCGGAGGGGCTCTGCCCACCACCGCCCCTGTCACGGAGGGCTGAGCCGTCCGGGTGGATGGAGTCGACTGGAGAACAGACTTGGGTAATTCAAGTTTCACGTCACGATGAGAGAGAGGGTGAGGGAGGCGTGAGGTGGGTGACCAGAACCGTGACATTCCCGAGTATCTTGGTCAGGATCTGCCTCGTGAGGTGAAGGACATGCCATTCTTTGTGTCATCCTCCTCGACCCACACACACTAAGACGCTGGAGCCACGCTAGGTCTGCTGCCTTGCCTTGCCTTACGGGTGGGCCTGGCTCGACCCTCCACAGCTAAAATATACTCTAACTCGCCTGATGTGCCAGGCTACTGGAGGCCGCAGCTGGAGTCTAGATAATCAATAAGCAAGACGTGGGACACTCAGTGAAGGGAGACGAGGTAATGGTGACGGGGGAAGATGAAGGGCAGTAGACTGGGTAGGGGTTGATGAGGGCGTATAAGAGCCTGGGGAGCTGGGTGATCATTAGCAGTAGTCTCCATAACCCTCTCCCTCTCCTCTCCCACCACCATCGCTAATGACTGCTTCAAGAATATCAATGGTTCAGGCCTCCGTCTCAAGGTGAGGCTGAGGTCACACACTTTGTATGCCGGTATCGGGGTCAGGCCACACCCACACATACTGATGGCCAGGATGCTCTGGGGAAGGATACTCTAGGGAAGGATACTCTAGGGAAGGATACTCTGGGGAAGGATACTCTGGGGAAGGATACTCTAGGGAAGGATACTCTGGGGGAGAACACCCAGGGAAGAATCATGTCCAGGATACTCGCTGCTCCACATCTCATCGTTATATATATATATATATATATATATATATATATATATATATATATATATATATATATATATATATATATATATTGGAGGTGGAAGGATGGAGTGAAAAAAATTTTGAGCGCTCGGGGCCGGAACATGCATGAGGATGAAAGGCGTGCAAGGAATAGAGTGAATTGGAACGATGTGGTATACCGGGGTCGACATGCTGTCAATGGATTGAACCAGGGCATGTGAAGCGTCTGGGGTAAACCATGGAAAGTTCTGTGGGGCCTGGATGTGGAAAGGGAGCTGTGGTTTCGGTGCATTATACATGACAGCTAGAGACTGAATGTGAAAGAAAGTGGCCTTTGTTGTCTTTTCCTAGCGCTACCTCGCGCACATTTGAGGGGAGGGGGTGGTTATTTTCATGTGTGGCGGGGCGGCGACGGGAATGAATAAAGGCAGAGAGTCTCAATTATGTACATGTGTATATATGTATATGTCTGTGTGTGTCCACATATATGTATACGTTGGGATGTATAGGTATGTATAATTGCGTGTATGGACGCGTATGTATATGTGTATGTGGGTGGGTTGGGCCATTCTTTCGTCTGATTCCTTGCGCTACCTCGCTAACGCGGGAGATAGCGACAGAGTAAAAAAAAATGAATATAAATATATATATATATATATATATATATATATATATATATATATATATATATATATATATATATACCCTAACTTTAGCAATGTTTGGATTAGGACCTACTATATAAACAGCGTCAGGACTGAGACCTTGTATATAAACAATGTCAGGACTCGCACTCTGTATGTACACAGTCAGACAAGCCCGGCTGTATAATGAGTCCTGGTGTTAACGTATGTGCGGAGGATCCACCTGACGACAACAGTCTGGACACACGACATCTAAGAGGATCTAGTGATGCTCAAGTGTCTTTCTTGTGTAGTTGTAAAGGACTGAGTGAGGCGTAGGACGAGAACATCGGCAACACCATAGTACAGGTAAGTACACAGATGATCAACTGGTGAGCGTGGTGGGGTAAGATGATGGTAAGAAGGTGAGGTGAAATGATGGTGGCAGAAATATTGAGGCACTGCGCGGGAGGTGGGTGAGAGAGTCAGACGTTCTGTGAGGGAGGATGCGTGACTGGAGGGTCTCGAGGAGCTTCTGCAAGAGTGTGAGGCGAGCCGATGTCCTGAGTCAGCAGGCCATGGCTTTTTCTACCTTGTGCTGCAGGACAGCGTGGCCGCACGTCCCGTAGTTCAAGCTGCTTCTCCAGACGGGCAGTGGTGGGTGACGTCCTGTGTGAGTCCTTCCCAAAGGGGAACGTGCGAGACCGAGAACCACAATGTCCTGCTAAGAGGAGGAGGGACAAGACACGAGTCACATGGTGGACCACTGCTGACGATCCAGTAGCCTCACCAAACGACTCCCTCAGTCAAAGAGTATCACGGCAGGAGACTTCAGGGGGTAGTTTATGCACCTGTGTGTCTGAGCCAGGACAGGTCAGGTCACGAAGGCGATCCTCGGGAGTTGTACAAGCCTGTGTATTGGCTGGAGAGAGGAGAGAAGGGAGGTAGTACAAGGTCGCTGATTGGCTAAAGACGAGAAGGTGGTACTATGGTCGTTCAGGTCAGAAGCAGCAACTTCTGTCGTTAAGGTTAACGGTGGCGAGCGCTGAGCTGTGACCCGAGTGGCTGCCTGGGTCAGTCTGAGGCCATTATGAGGTTAGTGCCAGTTGCTTCATGTAATAATTACAGACGAATGTCGCTATCCATCACTGGGGAACGAGTATCATCAGCGCTAATGATACTACAAGGGTGTAGGACTCTGCTACTTCAGTCCCGCAGATAATAACAATCAAATTTAATTGCCAATCTTCCTGATGACGTATAATACAAAATCATGTAGATATAATATGATCTCGAATTCGACGGATTTGTTCGGCCGAAACTGGTTTACATTATTAACACTTCGGGAAAATATGCCACGGAACGACTTTCTCGACATCTCTTGAAAGTAAACAGACCGTGCAGATGGCGACGGTAGCATTCCTGGCACGCACTGAAATCCAGTGAACACGTCCGTGCGTCCGTGGAAGTGCGCGCGCGTCAGACACACTAACAAGTCAGCAGTACACCGTGCGTCTGCCTGCCCGGCAGCGAGACACCACTGCCAGACCCGCTGCATCTTCCCTCAGGAACAAGCGTCTTCAAGCGAGGTTTTAAGAACCGCACATTCTGAACTTAGTAGAAATCGTGAATTATACAGAGAAATGCCAGGGCAGCACACTCAAAGGTCGCCCTGTCGTGCCCAAGGGCCTTCCTGTCGTGCCCAAGGGCCTTCCTGTCGTGCCCAAGGGTCTTGCTGTCGTGCCCAAGGGTCGTGCCGTCGTTTAAATAGGATGTATGTTCGTGATTAAAGGGATTAACTTTTTTCTCCTCATCCATGTTCTTCCATCCCTTACCACGGCAGCTGCAGGACTAGAGCCACGGTGCTCTCACAATACCCTCATCACTCTCCCCTCCTTTCACAGTAATCCCCTCACCGTCACCTCCCATCACGTCCCGGCCTCCTCACACCCTTCTCTCATTTCAATAATTCCACCAGACCTCTCACTCGACCCTTCCCTCTCACTTCACTCTCACAAGAACCCCCTCTACTCTACCACTGCCTCGCTCTCACTCTACCGAACTAAAACCCACCTTACCCTCCACTTCTCTCTCTCTCTCTCTCTCTCTGACTTCATATCCCTCTTTCTTGCTGTCATTATTCTACCAGCACCACCTCCCAGTGTGCCCGCTCTCCCTGCTCACTACCCCCCCCCCCCATCACACACACACACACACACACACACACACACACACACACACCAGTCATCCCAGCAATAACTACAATGCTTACAATAACTACAATATCTACATTACATAGGCGTATCTCTGTAAGCTACAATGTTTATTGCATAAACGATAATTTTCAATTTCTAGGTACGTAAGCCAATCACTATATTTAGGATACATCTATCACCTGCAGTAACCTGTCTTGTCCGTCTTTACGTTACACACACACACACACACACACACACACACACACACACACACACACACACCTCCATAAAGATGGAGGTTCTCTATCCTGCCACTAAAATGTTTCGTCCATAATTTCCGCTTAATATGAGGTTTCACAGAACCCAATAATGTAGTGAGATCCCAGAGCCTTCAACCCCCACACCAGAGCATTCACCCTCCACACCAGAGACACCAGAGCATTCAACCTCCGCATCAGAGCCTTCACTCTCTACACCAGAGCCTCCAACCTCCACACCAGAGCCTCCAACCTCCACACCAGAGCCTTCAACCTCTACACCAAAGCCTTCACCCTCTACACCAGAGCCTTCAACCTCTACACCAGAGCCTTCAACCTCCACACCAGAGCCTTCAACCTCCACACCAGAGCCTCCAACCTCCACACCAGAGCCTCCAACCTCCACACCAGAGCCTCCAACCTCTACACCAGAGCCTTCAACCTCTACACCAGAGCCTCCAACCTCTACACCAGAGCCTTCAACCTCTACACCAGAGCCTCCAACCTCTACACCAGAGCCTTCAACCTCTACACCAGAGCCTCCAATCTCTACACCAGAGCCTCCAACCTCTACACCAGAGCCTCCAACCTCTACACCAGAGCCTTCACTCTCTACACCAGAGCCTCCAACCTCTACACCAGAGCCTCCAACCTCTACACCAGAGCCTCCAACCTCTACACCAGAGCCTTCACACTCTACACCAGAGCCTCCAACCTCCACACCAGAGCCTCCAACCTCCACACCAGAGCCTCCAACCTCCACACCAGAGCCTTCAACCTCTACACCAGAGCCTTCAACCTCTACACCAAAGCCTTCACCCTCTACACCAGAGCCTTCAACCTCCACACCAGAGCCTCCAACCTCCACACCAGAGCCTCCAACCTCCACACCAGAGCCTCCAACCTCTACACCAGAGCCTTCAACCTCTACACCAGCTCCAACCTCACACCAGAGCCTCCAACCTCTACACCAGAGCCTCCAACCTCTACACCAGAGCCTTCAACCTCTACACCAGAGCCTCCAACCTCTACACCAGAGCCTCCAACCTCTACACCAGAGCCTCCAACCTCTACATCAGAGCCTTCACTCTCTACACCAGAGCCTCCAATCTCTACACCAGAGCCTCCAACCTCTACACCAGAGCCTCCAACCTCTACACCAGAGCCTCCAACCTCTACACCAGAACCTCCAACCTCTACACCAGAGCCTTCACCCTCTACACCTGAGCCTTCAAGTAGCCTGAGAAACCTTGTCTGCCACGCACACACACCGAGATGTTCTCTGTTGAAATGTCAAACAGTGGCACTGTGTACTCTCATTCACAGGCTGGACTTGTGTCAACAGGAAATCGTCCGTCATACAGGTACCGTACTGGTGTTTGTGTAGTAAATTCCCGTGAATACAGCCAAGGGCCTTCACGGTCATCAAGTGCTGTAATAGCGGACGAGGCAAGAGGCGATGAGAGTGGTGGCAGCCAAGCGATGATGGCCCTCGAAAGGTCGGTCTGGGCTGTACGTGTCTCCGGCTGGGGCAGAAATGTTGGTGAAGGCAACATTCCATTACAAAGGACAAGGTTATTTACATAGAAAGTGAGGTGGTGGGATGTGTTACACAGACTGGCCACTGGTTGTGGGGCAGTGATCGTGAGGGTGTGAGAGTCGCCGACCTGCTTGCAAAACGTCCTTCACCACGGTCCGGCTGGCTGCCCATTTTCAGTGTGCAGGAGTTGCTCCTCATTTTCTTCCCACTTTCAGTATGGAGTAGTTTATCTTGTTCCCATTTTCAGTGAGGAAGAGGAGATTCTCATGTTGCTCCCATTTTCAGCGTCAAAAGGCGACGATCCCTATTTGTTAAAACTGTCTAGAATATATAATTGGACATGTACATTGAAAACTTGAATTGTTCGTCACAGTCATAGCTCCTGACCTTGAAGAAATTACAGCCACAAACATTTCAATTATCTCAGACTCCTAATCCTCATTACTTGCTCTAATTACCCTGAGAACAGAACGTAACGAGTTCGTCTCTGAAACCGGACAAAGGTATGCGCACGTTACTGCTAAAGGTATTCAAGTCAAACAGTTGTGGATTCCCTTTCACAATGGTCTCCGAGAGCAATGATGGGAGCTGATACCTTCACCCAACTTGCACTGAATGATAATGTGGCTGTTAAGTGGAGTATTGGGTTGCCAAAGACAAGTTTCCAGACAACAGTTAGTTGAGGAACTGGAAGGTGTCTCTGAAGCCAGTACGGGCGAGAGCAAACGGACACCAGCAGCTCTACTTTCCGTCATAAAGAAATGTTCTCAAGGAAAACGTGTGGTAAAGATCACTACACTGAAAGATGTTGTCTCTATCGTATCCAAGTAAGGCTGGCAGTACTGCTGGATCATCACTCTCTCTCGTTAGGTTGGTCATAGCTACTGTAAAGTGTGTGTGTGTGTGTGTGTGTGTGTGGCTAGAGACGTGGACGCACACTAGAGCAATGTGTCTTTACATATGGAAGATCTGAGCCTTCGTGACACAGACCAAAACACAATCTGCAAGAGCTGACAGAGCACAACACCAACAGCGGTATGATGATTCAAATGTAGAGATGGTTTGCACTTTCCCCCACCCAGCCTACTGTATGGGGGCGATCATGAGGTTACGCAATGAACCAACGTCACACAATCTGATGTCATAATCACCTGGCCACTGGGGCGTGACACACATTACCTGACCTCTGTCATCCATTGGCGCTACCGTTCACTAGACGAACACATCACTCGCCTGTTGATGCCGGCAAAAATATCCTATATTCAGTTTACAACAATATATATATATATATATATATATATATATATATATATATATATATATATATATATATATAATATCCCTGGGGATAGGGGATTAAGAATACTTCCCACGTATTCCCTGCGTGTCGTAGAAGGCGACTAAAAGGGGAGGGAGCGGGGGGGCTGGAAATCCTCCCCTCTCGTTTTTTTTTTTTAATTTTCCAAAAGAAGGAACAGAGGGGGCCAGGTGAGGATATTCCAAAAAAGGCCCAGTCCTCTGTTCTTAACGCTACCTCGCTAACGCGGGAAATGGCGAATAGTTTAAAAGAAAAAAAAAAAAAAAAAAAAAAAATATATATATATATATATATATATATATATATATATATATATATATATATATATATATATATATATATGTATATATATGTAACGCCATTCTCTCCGTCTGTCGACTTACTTAGTTTTCATGATTCCCAAACTCCCTCTCCTCGCCACTTCCCATCTCCCCCACCAATCCACAACCTCCTCCCGATCCTCGCCCCTCCCCAACCTCCTTCTCCCCGCCACTCCACAACCTCCTCCCTCTGCCTCCCCATCTACAATCTGCCTACTTATCTTCAGCAAATTTCAGGTCTGCAGATTATAGGGGAGAGAATATCTTGGTTCACCTCCCTATAATTTCCCGTCGACCTTGTCAGCTGTTTTCATTACTATCATCATCACAGTAGTGCACTATTATCGTCGTCCCCGACACTCAGAGCGAAACATGTGTTAGAGAGAAGACTGAGTGAAACATGATTAGTCTCCAGGTCAGGTACAGCCAACTCCCCCTCTAGTGTGACCTCGTTTGACCGTACATACGTATATATTGTATGATATAGCAACTGTATCTTCTGTGTGTCTTTATATAATGCCTTCACTGTGTAACTCCAGTGGCCATACATTTCTTCTTTCCTTCAAACTGATTTACTCTCGCAGCTTTCAAGTTAATGTTTACGTCCGGTATCAGCTGATAGGAGGTGGTATCTGTGTTGGTGTGGATTATCAGCTGATCCAAGGACTCAGTGTTTACGCCCGGCATCACCTGATACGAGATGTTCATGTTTACATTCGCTATCAGCTGATGAGGAGTTAATGTTTACTTACGTCGTCAGCTGGTGTGTGGGGGGAGGGGAGTCAATATTTACGTCCTGTATCAGCTGATATGAAGATCAGGGTGGATACAGTAGTTGCCAGTTATTGATTTATTGATTTCTGCCGCAAAATCGAGGTATTTATTGTCCATCTCCTGCAACGAGTCCTGCAGTGTCGCCATTTGAGATCTACCCACGACGTCTCATTGATGAGTCTATATACCAACTCCATCTGACAACTGATTCTCCTTAAAAACACAATCATTCAAATACTATGAATAAATAAATTCATCTCACATTAATTACTCGTGATCAAACAGAAGGTATAAGCTGATTCTCTCTCTCTCTCTCTCTCTCTCTCTCTCTCTCTCTCTCTCTCTCTATATATATATATATATATATATATATATATATATATATATATATATATATATATACTGGTCGGTCTAATCCAGTTCTAACCACAAAACATATTTTTTCTACTCATCGTTTTCCAAACCTGTTATATCCACAAAACACGCGTAATTCTATTTTCTTTTGTTTTTTCCATCTTGTTCTACGTACCAAAAAGTATGTTCTTTTTTGCTGATATTTCGTCTTCAGTAAATGGTGGATGATGATGGCAGGAGGGTCGGCCGCTGGCAATGAGCGGGTTCCCACAGGACGGCCGCTTTGTTCCTCACGCCCCCGCACCGTGGCCGGCCCGGGGGCGGGGCTGAGGGACGACGGGCCGGGGGCGGAGCTACAGGGAACGGGATGGGGCGGAGCTACAATGGACATAATGGGGGGAGGGGATACAGGTGGGGGGGGGGGACATGAAGGAGTGGGGGGGGCAGCAGCTACAGAGGACGGAATGGGGCGGGGCTAGAAGGGACGGGATGGGGCAGAACTACAGGGAACGGAATGGGGCGGGTCTACAGGGAAAAGGATGGGGCGGTGCTACAATGGATAGGGCGTGGAGACACACACATACTTACACACACACTCACACTGAAACGTTCTCTCTCTCTCTCTCTCTCTCTCTCTCTCTCTCTCTCTCTCTCTCTCTCTCTCTCTCTCTCTCTCTCACTTTCTCTGCCTGGCCTCAGGACTCGTCAGAAAGACATCATCATCATCAAGGCCATAATTTCCCTACGATACCTTGCCTGGCGACGTACGTATCATTACTGGTAATACTCTCCATTATGCAACACACACACAAGACATTATGTAAATTATAATCATTACAATAACGGTAATTATCAAAATGAAATGTATATTGTTGGGCTAACAATCACCTGCTCCTCTGTTCAATCTATTAACTAGAACAGTTCTTCTGGCACAATACGTTTATATACTTGTGTGTGTGTGTGTGTGTGTGTGTGTGTGTGTGTGTGTGTGTGTGTGTGGAAGGCAAATGGACGTCAATCCAGACAAACGCATATTCAGGCGGTGCGAATACCAGTCATCGGCACAAAATGCTCAGTAAACCACTGGTAGAATGAAACGTAGAACTAGACCATGAAGTGACCATCAGTGATGAGCTACAGTGCTACACAGAGCCGTGTCTGCTGGAATAAAGCCAACGAAATCCCAGGTTACAACAGCCACAAACATGAACTACAACACGAGCGATACTCGTCCCCTACAACGCCCTGGTCACAACAGCAAACTGATCATGTCACTCCGAAATTATCATGATGAAGAATGACGTACACTAAAAATTATTGTCTTAAAAAAAAAAGGGGGGGGGGGGAAGACGTCACGGAGACTACCCACAAGCTCTCGTAATGCAAAATAATTTCGACAACACATGAAACTGAAAACATGTTCACTCTATATATCTTCAGGAACCAGACATTACGTTATGAAATATAAAAAATGATGAAGATGTTATAACAACGCGAGCATACGTCTCTCCTGATCTGGAACTGTAGAGTAACATACTGTCAGATGTTGCCAGAGAGGAGAATATCAACACCTTTAACCCAAGGCTGGGGGAATACGTCACTGGCATCTATCATCAGTCAACAGTGTACACACTCTCAGAAAGGAAACACATATCCACATATATTGTTTGAAAAGACAAATTCAACCATATTCTCCACGTCTGATACTTCATCTCCGTTGTGTTCCAAGAGGATACACTGCAGTGGGTAATATTTTCCTGTGTGTAAACATGACGCAGTGACGTGGGACTGAGTCTGTCCGTTCGTCCGTCCGTCTGACCGACGGCTGTCTATCCGTCCGTTATCTGGGCAGTCCGCCCGTCCGTCTCGTCTGTCCATCCGACGCGTCTGTCTATCCATCCACAGGTTCGAGGGTAAGCAATATCACTGCGTGGTCGACATAAGCAAAATCCTCTCCTCTCAAACCCCTCGAGCACGCCACCGTGCTCAAGGGGTTGTGTGTCATCCTGCTCAAGCAGTTAATTAGGGTGAGTGGTGTCACCTCCCCTCCACCCCCCCACAACAGTGAGGGATACATCCCCTCGTGTACGACCAAGTAGTGCAATCCCTGCCTGATTTATGCTCGGGTAAAATAAAGACAATATTTTAAATGATTCATTATATGTTCTCGTTATTGCTTACGGAGAATAATATTCATATGAACCGATACCTCGCTGATGCGGGAAATGGCGAATAGTATGGGAAAAAAAAAAAAAAAAAAAATATATATATATATATATATATATATATATATATATATATATATATATATATATATATATATATATATATATCCATCCCTGGGGATAGAGGAGAAAGAATACTTCCCACGTATTCCCTGCGTGTCGTAGAAGGCGACTAAAAGGGAAGGGAGCGGGGGGCTGGAAATCCTCACCTCTCATTTTTTTTTTCCAAAAGAGGGAACAGAGAAAGGGGCCAGGTGAGGATATTCCCTCAAAGGCCCAGTCCTCTGTTCTTAACGCTACCTCGCTAATGCGGGAAATGGAGAATAGTATAAAAGAAAAAAAAAAAAATATATATATATATATAGATATATATATATATATATATATATATATATATATATATATATATATATATATTTCTTTCATACTATTCGCCATTTCCCGCCTCAGCGAGGTAGCCTCTGAGGAAATCCTCACCCGCCCCCTTCTCTGTTCCTTCTTTTGGAAAAAAAAAAAGAGAGGGGAATATATATATATATATATATATATATATATATATATATATATATATATATATATATATATATATATATATATATATCTTTCAAACTATTCGCCATTTCCCGCATTAGGAAGGTAGCGTTAAGAACAGAGGACTGGGCCTCTGAGGGAATATCCTCACCTGGCCCCCTTCTCTGTTCCTTCTTTTGGAAAATTAAAAAAAAACAAGAGGGAGGATTTCCAGCCCCCCGCTCCCTCCCTTTTTAGTCGCCTTCTACGACACGCAGGGAATACGTGGGAAGAATTCTTTCTCCCTTATCCCCAGGGATATATATATATATATATATATATATATATATATATATATATATATATATATATATATATATATATGTATGTATATATATATATATATATATATATATATATATATATATATATATATATATATATATATATATATATATATGTATGTATATATATATATATATATATATATATATATATATATATATATATATATATATATATATATATATAAGAGTGAGTGCTCAAATTACAGAGGTATAAGTTTGTTGAGTATTCCTGGGAAATTATATGGGAGGATATTGATTGAGAGGGTGAAGGCATGTACAGAGCATCAGATTGGGGAAGAGCAGTGTGGTTTCAGAAGTGGTAGAGGATGTGTGGATCAGGTGTTTGCTTTGAAGAATGTATGTGAGAAATACTTAGAAAAGCAAATGGATTTGTATGTAGCATTTATGGATCTGGAGAAGGCATATGATAGAGTTGATAGAGATGCTCTGTGGAAGGTATTAAGAATATATGGTGTGGGAGGCAAGTTGTTAGAAGCAGTGAAAAGTTTTTATCGAGGATGTAAGGCATGTGTACGTGTAGGAAGAGAGGAAAGTGACTGGTTCTCAGTGAATGTAGGTTTGCGGCAGGGGTGTGTGATGTCTCCATGGTTGTTTAATTTGTTTATGGATGGGGTTGTTAGGGAGGTAAATGCAAGAGTTTTGGAAAGAGGGGCAAGTATGAAGTCTGTTGGGGATGAGAGAGCTTGGGAAGTGAGTCAGTTGTTGTTCGCTGATGATACAGCGCTGGTGGCTGATTCATGTGAGAAACTGCAGAAGCTGGTGACTGAGTTTGGTAAAGTGTGTGAAAGAAGAAAGTTAAGAGTAAATGTGAATAAGAGCAAGGTTATTAGGTACAGTAGGGTTGAGGGTCAAGTCAATTGGGAGGTGAGTTTGAATGGAGAAAAACTGGAGGAAGTGAAGTGTTTTAGATATCTGGGAGTGGATCTGGCAGCGGATGGAACCATGGAAGCGGAAGTGGATCATAGGGTGGGGGAGGGGGCGAAAATTCTGGGGGCCTTGAAGAATGTGTGGAAGTCGAGAACATTATCTCGGAAAGCAAAAATGGGTATGTTTGAAGGAATAGTGGTTCCAACAATGTTGTATGGTTGCGAGGCGTGGGCTATGGATAGAGTTGTGCGCAGGAGGATGGATGTGCTGGAAATGAGATGTTTGAGGACAATGTGTGGTGTGAGGTGGTTTGATCGAGTAAGTAACGTAAGGGTAAGAGAGATGTGTGGAAATAAAAAGAGCGTGGTTGAGAGAGCAGAAGAGGGTGTTTTGAAATGGTTCGGGCACATGGAGAGAATGAGTGAGGAAAGATTGACCAAGAGAATATATGTGTCGGAGGTGGAGGGAACGAGGAGAAGAGGGAGACCAAATTGGAGGTGGAAAGATGGAGTGAAAAAGATTTTGTGTGATCGGGGCCTGAACATGCAGGAGGGTGAAAGGAGGGCAAGGAATAGAGTGAATTGGAGCGATGTGGTATACCGGGGTTGACGTGCTGTCAGTGGATTGAATCAAGGCATGTGAAGCGTTTGGGGTAAACCATGGAAAGCTGTGTAGGTATGTATATTTGCGTGTGTGGACGTATGTATATACATGTGTATGGGGGTGGGTTGGGCCATTTCTTTCGTCTGTTTCCTTGCGCTACCTCGCAAACGCGGGAGACAGCGACAAAGCAAAAAAAACAAAAAAAAAAAATATATATATCACTAATAGTGAAGGAAAATATCAGTGATCCTCTAAGTCATTCAATGTACATTAATAATGTTTGAGGACAGTATCAATATTCTTTTTAACCGATTCTCTCTCTCTCTCTCTCTCTCTCTCTCTCTCTCTCTCTCTCTCTCTCTCTCTCTCTATCTATCTATCTATCTATATATATATATATATATATATATATATATATATATATATATATATATATATATATATATATATCATTGTCGAAGGAAAATGACAGTAATTGTCTAACCGATTCAATGTATATTGTTCTGTATTACGAGAGGCAAGGACACGGGACAAGAAGTGTGAGTGATGGGGTGAGCGACGCCCCGGCACATTACACAGGTTAACGAGGCCAAGATGATGTTGCTGCTCCCTTCCTCTCTCACCCTAGCATAACACTGCTCCCTCGCCCAGCATAACACTGCTCAATCCCTCCCTTACCCCAGCATAACACTGCTCCCTTCCTCCCCTCACCCCACCATAACACTGCCTCCTCCCTCCCTCACCCCAGCATAACACTGCTCCCTCCCTCCCTCACCCCAGCATAACACTGCTCCCTACCTCCCTCACCCCAGCATAACACTGCCTCCTCCCTCCCTCACCCCAGCATAACACTGCTCCCTCCCTCCCTCACCCCAGCATAACACTGCTCCCTTCCTCCCTCACCCCAGCAGAACACTGCTCCCTACCTCCCTCACCCCAGCAGAACACTGCTCCCTACCTCCCTCAACCTAGCATAACACTGCCTCCTCCCTCCCTCACCCCAGCATAACACTGCTCCCTCCCTCCCTCACCCCAGCATAACACTGCTCCCTCCCTTCCTCACCCCAGCATAACACTGCCTCCTCCCTCCCTCACCCCAGCATAACACTACTCCCTCCCTCCCTCACTCCAGCATAACACTGCCTCCTCCCTCCCTCACCCCAGCATAACACTACTCCCTCCCTCCCTCACCACAGCATAACGCTACTCCCTCCCTCCCTCACCCCAGCATATCACTGCTCCCTCCCTCACTCACCCCAGCATAACACTGCTCAACACCCACCCAACCAAACAATAAACACCGAACGAACGATCATGTATCTTCACACTGGCCTCAACATACGCAAAACTGACTCCATGATAACAGCTACAATAATGAAAATAATTAACAATAACTGAATTTAGAGAGCTATCCGGCTGAAAAAAATTAATGTGTGTGTGTGTGTGTGTGTGTGTGTGTGTGTGTGTAGTTTGTCCTTGAACTAAGCCACAATTTCAAATCGATATATTTCCAACCGTCAGCATCGCTCACAACGGTCATGGTGACGATGCAAGAGGCAGCAGTACCCCGGTGTTAACACCACAATACCTGATGGTTATCATGTGTTCAAATGGTAGTTGCGAGCTGAGGGCTCGTACCATCCTGGTACTTGATCTAGCCTCCACCACAGGGTTGGCCCAGCAAGTATCGGACCAGCGATGCCACTGGCAAGTTCTATATTGGTCGCGATCCTTGCGTCTGTCTGTATCTCTTACATTTTCCCACCCAACTTTTGCTTCCTCATTCACGATGACGAGTGTAAGGCGTCACACCCGAGGATGCCAGGGGCTGGAGGGGAATGTAGTAAGACCCATTATAATCAGGAGCCACACCTGGGCCACCCTCGCCATATCCACGTCTGTGCTGGGGAGAGGCTCCAGCCCACAGTCAGCCTGTGTCTCGTCAACTGTTTATTTGTGCCAAGTCGTGACTCCACCACAGCTCGCCATGTTCCTCACCTGACCCGGTTTCTTGTGGAGTCGTAAGGGCGTGGGCTTTACACTGGACGGGGAGGAAGGTGTGGTTGTATATCAGGGTACAGTCCAGTGTTTGTTGAAGCAGGGCTGAGTGTTTACCTTCCATCGAGTTTTGCCGAGAAGTGTGAAAAACTGACCTACTCCGTAAGGAGCAATAATCAGCTGACCACACATGACACACACAAGTGAACCCCGAGGTCTCTCACACCTACGGCTACCATCGAAATTATACGTTCTTAGGCCTTTTTTCTTACCCAGTTTTAAATGAGACTAGATCCGATTTCTTTCGTGAACAAGGAAAGGCGTGGCACACTTAATAATACCTCGACCGATCCTTAAGATTAATGTCTGCGTCGTCGTGCAACCGGCACTGCAGGTGGCTGCCAGCGCAGTGGTTGGCGGTGCAGCTGCTGCCAGGCGTCTGGCCACTCCTGCAAGGCAATAAAGAAAAAAAAGCAGAAGACAGATATTTTTCATTTATACCCCACACTGGTCGACCAGGCCTGGTGATTGCATTTACCCGTCGAAGCAACAGTGAAGACTGTACTGGGAGGAGGAGGAGGAGGAGACAGCACACAACGCACGACAGATCACAACACAACAACAGACGGTGAACACCTCGTGGACCAAAGCTGCAGCTGAGCCACCAGGGACACTGTCATACTGACGGCTGAAACACCTTATCCACAGCAGGTGAGCTGGTGCTTCTTCTGCTCTGTAGGTGTAGATCGTGGACTCGTTTGTATGTAGTTAGAATATATGTACTTCCATGTTATATATATATATATATATATATATATATATATATATATATATATATATATATATATATATAATGAATCATTACCATGACCTTATCATAATCTAGGTAGTTAGGGCTGCCTAGTCCTGAGTTTTACCAGGTACCTGGAGGTGCCAGGGCTTCGTACGTGTCACCAGGTACCTGGGGTTGACTGGATCTCCTGCATGTCAACAGGTACCTAGGGTTGCCTGGTCCACCTTGATGTCACAAGGTACCTTGGGACGACTGGTCCTCCTGCGTGTCACCAGGTACCTGGGATTGCCTGGTCCTCCTGCTTGTCACCAGGTACCTGGGGTTGCCTGGTTCTCCTGCATGTCACCAGGTACATGGGGTTGCCTGGTCCTCCTGCGTGTCACCAGGTACCATGGGATGACTGGTGCTCCTGCATGGCCTTCCACCTTCCGTTGTTCAGTACAGTACACATTCTGGCCGGCCATGTTGGCGTTGAGTGGTAGCCTGCGGTGGTGGCTGGGGTAGGGTGGGCGACCACCTGCGGGGACTGGCCAAGCCACACTCCCCCTCCCCAGCTTCTTCATGCAGTAAACAATGATGACAATCAATATTCGAGGCCATTAGTGTCGAATTAATTACCGGTGTGGCGCGTTAAACGCACGAGAAAAAAAACAACTTAAGATTGATAT